>NW_028262358.1:20690305-20842622 GCF_047370975.1 Nipponia nippon
GGACGGGGCCGCGGGTCGGGCCGGGTCGGCGGAGGTGAGCGCGGGCGGCGGGGTGGCGTGAGGCGGCTGCCGGCCTCCGGCTCGGGGAGCCCCGCTGCGGAGCGTCCCGACGCGCGTCGCCGGGACAGCAGGCTGGGCCGGGGAGCCGGGTGGCGGGGGACAGAGGAGCCGGCGGGAGGGAGGGGTGCGGCAGCCTTACCCCGGTCCTTCGCAGTGTAAGCTTCTCCTTCCCTTTTCACCCTCTTTGAGTCGCTAAGAAATAAGACGTGTTATCTGCCCCAAGAGAAGTTTTCGGCACCTGGGTTGCACTTTGCATTTTTCAAAGCAGTATGTTATTTAGCGTTCTTTTTTTCCCCAAGGCAGACAAGGATTGTTATGCTCATTTTATGGAAAAAAAAAATAGATTCGTGACGTATAAAATTCCTAAAAGGCACAAAGGCACCCGAGCTAGGACTGGATGAGGCACAGCCTCACCTGCACCTGATGTTGGAAGAGTCCCGCTTGCTGCATGTCAGCGGGGTTCCCCACCCCTCACCTCAGCATTCGAGCACGAAACACTGCTTTTGCAGATACCCAGCACTGCCTGAGTCTGACAGAGGCAGCGTCTGATCTAGCTACGTTGCACAGATGTGTTGATGTAGGCATGCTTCTAGCTCAGATCCAGCCCAAAACACAGCAGTGGCTGCTGCTTTGTTTTAAAACAGAGCAGTGAACAGGTACTGCACACCTTTACTTCAGTGGCTTACGGCTCGGAGCATGCACTCAGGTCATGGGAGAGTGCGTTCAATTCCATCGTCTGCCTGAGGGCAAATGAGATGCCCACCTTCCTCCTAATTGGTGACAGGCTCTTTTTGGCACTCTTCAGCTTCCTTTTGAAGCTGTGTCATTGTGCAAGAACTTCTGGACGTTGATTGAGATGGTAAGAGGCAGGAACTAGAAAGGAGGGCAAGAAGGGCCTCCAGGCTGTTCTCTAAGGATGGTTTCTGGGTTGAACATGTGGTAGTTAGAATATGGAAACTGCCCAGAGCAGATCTCCTCCCTCCCCTCCCTTGCCCCCATACAAACCCCTCATTAGGCTGAAACATGTCTTTGATTCAGTGAATCTTGAAATGTTATTCACTCAGTCAGAAGAGCTGTAACAGGAGGAGAGTGCCTCCAGTCCAAAATAACCACTGCTTCCACAGTTAATGGGTATTTGTGAGATAAAAGGTTTTGGTATTGCATTGCACAGGCAACAGAATTGAGTGTAGCTGTTTTACATGATAGATTAATGTGCTAAATGAAGGCATCGTTAGCTTCCTCTCCAGAAAGAGCTGGGTAGGGACAGAATTTAAAATGTAACCTGCATGGGGATTTCTGTTTTGGCAGTCCCTAGGTGTCAGACTGCAGGTCTTTTATGGATTCAGAAATCAGGTGCAGATCTTTCTACATCCACTGCATGGAGTGTATGATTTGGTCTCCTGCTTCCACTCTAAATGCCTTTCATGCAGGTTAGCCTGTGTGACAGCTATTCTTCTTGGTTGGGTTGGGACCATCTTGCATAAGGATAATCAGTAGATTGCACTTGACCTGGGATACATAGGCAGGTGAGCCCTGGGACTCTACTACCGTACTGTGAGTCAGTAAATAGCTAACTCACCAACAGCCTCACACAGGAACTGTTTCAGAAAGGCTCCTAGCTGCTTTTCTGCCTTCTTCACTTGTTAGGTCTCCTTCGCACAACAGATTCTACAATACAAATTTATGTCAGCTGTACTTGTGAGTGTAATTTTCACATTTCTCCTCCACTGACAAGTTAAGAGCTAACTCAAATTTATTGTGATCTAAAGCCTATTTCAAAGAAGTTCAGAAGGTATCCTTTCAACACCTCTATTCCAGGAAAGAGTGGAGCACGTTTCTAACGTCACGTAAATGCTGGGCAGATTGGCTGTCTGTCTCTCTTTTGTACTATATTTATGGTCCTTTTGTCACTGGGCATTTGCAGCTTGTTATCTTTTGATTGCTTTTTTTAAAGTGTATTTGCAAAAAGCATACTTGCAAAAGCAAACATCTCTTTGTTATCAGTTGTTCCGTTTGGCTCCACATATTTAGGCACCTGGCTCCATACTCTTTTAATAGTTCCTTAATAAATAACATGCCCAGATTGGGTCCCAGGAGTGCAGGTGTGGCAACCATGCCATGTCCCCTCCAGCTAGCCATTTAGTCATCTTTGCTGACTTCAGCTACCGAACCATTACCGCTGTTTTATGCCTGACCACTATTTCACAGGTATGATGGTGCTGATAAGCTTTATAAAAAGGTTAGCTTTACAGGTAAGGCTATACAGAGCTCTGCTTGTGACCCTAGGAGTTACAGTCTGAATGCTGCTTCTCCACTTACTGCTGCTTCCTCAAGAATTTCTGTCCCATCTGTGAAAGCTGGCCTCCTGTAAGTTAAAAACTTGGCTGTCGTTCTTGAGAGTCCTTTCCTATTATCACTTTGATCTTTTCCAGGTGAGAGTTTTAATCCTGGCTGCTTCTAATTATCCCGCGAGCACAAAAAAGTACATTTTGTCTCTGGGCTAAATCCACTTCATGAAAAACACAGTCCAAAATGATAGCTAAGAGGGAAGGGAAACTAACAGGAGGGAAATGCTACTTTCCTGGAATGGCTTCTAGTCTAAACCAGGCAGTTACCATATGATGACAGTTTTCAAAGAAAAAGAAAGTCAATATGGATTCAGGGTGTGAGGCAAGAATACTTGAGTGGTGACTGTGACTGCCCACAGCTGGTTTGTGCAGCTTTGAACGAGCATCTCGGCTGGAAACAACTGTAGCACCGAGTTGGAAAAAAAAAACCAACAGGAATCTTCACTGTCCTCATTGACGCCTTGAGAAGTTGATTTGCTTAGGACCTGGAAGAGCATAAGAAAGCTTGTTGGTCCTCTTCTCAAGCCCAGCTGAGGCTCTCTCTGCCTTCATCCTCCCGTCAGACACAGGGGCAGTGGAGCCTGGGCTGCCCGGGGCTGGCAGATGGACCAGTGCGCAGCGCCGGGGCTTCACTGGAACACCCAGCCCAGCTGGCTGCTCACGCAGGGAAAAGAGCAGGCTGGCTCTGCTCAGGAGGGAGACACTCGAAACAGTGCTGGTGGCTAAAAACAACTGAGCTGGGACCAGGGGCTGGAGTCTGGGGCTCCAGCACCCACCCTGTACCTATCCAGCTTACTCCTGTCCCCCAGAGAAATAGCCCAGAGCATGTTTTAGTAAATAAACTCTCAAGTTTATGTTCCCGTCCTTCTGGAGACTGCTTTCTTTTAAAGAACTGTTATAATATAATAAGAATAGAGGAATCACGCTGTCTTTGTGTGTCTGCATCTCATCATATAATCTGAGTGGACATCAAAACAAATAAATAAATACAAATAAATCTAGATGATGAACAGGAACTAGATCAATTACATCCCATAGGTAGCCTCTGATTACCCAAACCAGTGGCTGTTTTTTATGGTCCTTCTGCTATGTCAGATCATTAAATACCTTATTGTCTTGGGTTTTACCCATCAATGGTAGGAACTGTCACAGTACTCACTTGCCTTATAACATGCTTCCTGATTTTAAGTTGGAAAATGCTGTATTCGAGTTAAGCATCCTAGCAACTTAAGGGAGAGGCTGAGGGGGTGGGAAGGGGCACATTCATTAATCATCTGATGAAGGAAATTGTTTCTTTTTTAGATAGCAATTGGCTAGAGAGGCCCCATGAAGAAAAGCGTGTTTACATTGCACAGCTTTTTATGAGCACAAATGCATATATTATGATGGCTTAGAGCCTGGGCAAAAGCTTGGAGCTTTATTTTTGTTTCAGTAAGTAGATTTGATCTAATCAGATAACAGCAGCAATACAGATTTTCACAATAGCAGTTGGCCTTTATCTGGCCAGTCTAAGAACAAAGGCTTACTGTTTGTGATATATCTTTCAAGACCTTTTTTACAGCCTAGATAAATATTACAAACAAACTCCTTGTCAGTAGGCTTTCTGTTAGATTAAAAGAAAAAGGGTGCTCTTTGAAGGTCTTTGGGGTTTTTTTCTGAGGAATTTTACCAAGTGCCAAATACAAATAGGCCTTCACAGTCAGTGTGTTATCACCAGCCTCTGGGACAGATGACCATAATTGTTGCCACGAGTGAAGTAAAGACTAATGATATTAGGATATTAGATGAGGATATTTTACTTGTTCTGCACTTTCTCCAAGAAGTAGGAATGACTCTCAGTTCCCTACAGAATTGTGACGTGAATATATAGGGAAAACCGAACAGGAAGATTCTTTCATTTGGATGGGAGGAAGGGACCCAAGAATTGAAGAATGAGATTGAGACACATTTGTCTATTGAGGTGAATTTCAGTAGATTTTAGGCAGCCAAGTCCCCAAAATCTGATCCAAAAGGCCATTCCTTCAGGCATAAACCCACATGGCACCTCCATTTCTGCTGCTGCTCACAGTATGTGTAAGCCGTTGCACAGGAGCACCGCAGGATGAGGAGCCTTGCACAGTGATTGCAGATGTTGTGGAGATCAATATGAAGAACACAGTCCCAAGCAGGCCTCCTCGGGGGAGCCTGCAGGGAGCACTTCTAGCAGAGCTGCAGCTTTGGGTCTAGTGCAGGGCATACTAGCCATGGACGTTTTCTGTCAAACTTTAGCCAAGGAAAGGAGAGATCTCTGATATTATGACCCAGTTAAACCACTAAAGGAAGTGGAAGACCTGAGTACTTGGCCTTCCTCAGTCTGAGAAGCTTCAGTCTGGTTCTCACGCAAGGAAACTGCTTTAACCATGAGGCTATAACATAAGTATGTTAGGTAACAGTACCTTCTATCTCTCCTGCAGAGGCTTGGCTGTGCAAACAAGAATGCAAGAGCTGTAAGGATTTTTTGCTGAGCAGGGGTTGGAAGATAAACTCCTTGAGTTATTTCAGAATAGAATATTGCTTGCTTGATTTTGGTTGTTTAATCCAAAACGCTAGTTTAGCTAAAATCCATAACCAGACTTCATCTTTAGAGCCCAGTGCTGACTGTAGAATTAACAACTGATGTTACTGTCCTCTGCTTCCCTTTGTCAGTACACGCCTCTGGCATAATGTTGCACCCGATCAGTATTTCCCTTGTTTTGCAGAACTGGAACTCCTCAGTTCTTTTAGCATCGCCTTCCACTTTGAGGTACCAGTTTCCAAAGTTACAGCCTCTAGCCTCAATAGCTTTGAGCCATTCTCAGACAACTTGAAAGTCACAGGTAACCAGCCCAACTGTTCTAGTTACTTTTGAGGAAGTCTCAGCCCCGTGACTATATATAAACAACAGGGACAAGTTTCCATCGTTTACAGTGGGGTTTGCTTGTTATTGCCCTTTTTTTTGTTGTTCTTTTTCAAGTCTGCTTCATTCTGTCTGGGTGCTTCCACAGAAGGGTCAATGCAATCCAAATAAGACGGGAGCTGCACTAGCCGTGTACCAGGGATAGGGCACGTAATTGTGCGTGGGCTGCGTTAGGTTTGTGCCTGCTTTCTGGTCTTCTTTCTGAGACTTTGATCAGGGGTTACTTTTCTGACTGGGCAGCTAACATCCAAAATTCCCCGGGCAGGTAAGTTAAGTCTTACCTTTACATCTAGACTAAATAGCAATGTGGAAAGAGGACAGATGCAGTAGGTCATACTAATGTAGGAGTTACACCCCATTTATATGCTGGAGTACTTGGTCCATGCCTAAGCCGAAGTATAGTGAAAAGAGAAAGGGACTGAAGAAAAGAAGATGGAGATGGGAACTGAGATTGTTCATTGACATATCAAGTCTCAGGTCAGGAGTAGAGTCTCGCATAGGCTCCTGCAGCAATTCTGAGTTGGCTCAGCTGTTCCACACTGCTAACCTGTGAGAGACCATTTCAGCCCTAACTGCCAACAAGCTGTATGTGTGTTTCGTTGTATCTTACAGCTCAGCTTTGTCCTGTCAGTGTGGCTGAGTGGTAATAGACTGTTGTATCTACTATAACCCCTTTCCTGGAGCCGTTCCAAGCACCTTATAAGCAACATGGCCAAAGAGCAGTTACAGATGTACAAAGATCAGGTATTTAAACTTTAATACTATCAGGACATGAACATTTTCCTAACATTTGTTCTCAAAAGTAAACTGGGTTTGAAAGAGGAAGGAGGAGAGAAGAAAGAAAGGATTTTTTGACTTTGTTGGGATTCTTGTACCAGAACTTGTGGATTGAATGAAGAGTGCTTTGAAATCTCAGAGTCCTCCTAGCTGAGATTATCTATACTGAGTCAGGCTTAACCTGAAACTAAGCAAAAATGTCGTTACTTACGCAAAGGTCCCAAACTCCTGTTCATTGTTTCCCTTTCCCAGTGGCTCTTTCATGCCCATGTGCCTTGTACTTGCAGCTGATTTCTTTATTGATACTGTTTGTGAATGCTGCACTTTGCTAGCTTCTGGCAGAAAGATCTGGGGTTAACTAACTCTTCTAGGAACGGGTTAATCCCTTGTCCCAAAAGGATTTAACAGCTGACTGTTGTTTCTGGTCTGGCAAAGACATCCTGCAACCTTTGTCAGTAGTGTTGGACACCATGCAGAGGCACAGTACAACAGAACAATTTCATACTAAGAGCATAGCTACTTCAAGCAGAATTCAGAAGCTTTAGATGGGCAGGACCCCCAATTCATTATGTCACAACTGTAAATGTGTCCATTCCTATCAAGCGGGACAGCTACTCCAGTGAACTAAGAGAGGGACAGAAGTTGGCAAGAATGTATTTATATTAGGAGCTAACAATCAGGAACAAAACATTTGAAATTATATGATTTTCTACATAGAAACATCTATTGCTGATTAGATTTGAAACCAGAGAATTATTTCAAATCTTAGAATTTGTCAGAAAGCAGAAGTGTGGCACCAGTCTGTCTAGAAACTTATTCATAAACAGTGCTGCAAACTCAGTGTAGGTTAGGTTAGATGAATATAAAACAGTCTCTGTTAAGTTAGCTGGACTCTGGACATACAGAAGTTGGCTTAAATATATTTTCAAAACATTCACAAGAAAAGTTGTACACTGACGATGAAGGCAGCGTGCATATCAAATTTGAAGTTAAATCAGTGTAATTTTATACACAAACCCATCTCACTATAGAAAAGAAATAATAAGGGACAACTAAGATGGTCTTTGTCTCTTTAGCGCCTAATGTATTTGAGTATAGAGGGGAGAAAAGACGACTATCGTCTAGGCATTGATTTTACAGGCAAGAAATAGAATCTGAAGTTGTTTAATCCTATCTTTATTTCTTCCCTTTCTCTGGGGGGCTTTTGTGCTACCTGTGACAACTAGTGGTGTTTCACAGAAAGACATCAGGGTAACAGCAGCACTCGTGCAGGCTCCAGGTGAGCTCTCACATCTCGCTGTCCAAACAGCAAGGCCCTTAGCTATGGAGCTAAAGAGAAAAAAAGCCTTCCAATTCAGCAGTAGGATTAACGTTTATCCCTTAATCCTTAATCCTAAAGCAGGCTTGCGGCAATTAGGGATGAGATTCTCACACGCTCATCAAAAGATACTGCTACTTTTATTATATATATACCCTCCTACTCATCTGTGATTCAGTGACCTACAGAAAATGCCCTGGATGTTTTTGGGAAAACTAGCATAAGCAAAAAATTTACTTTTTTTTTTTTTTTGGTGCAGATAATGAAAAATATACCAGCTTTACCTCTGTCTTTACCTTGTTATCTACCAACCACATCCCAAACACCTAAATGACTGGTATTCTTGGTCACAGGACTTCATCTTTGTGGAATTATTTCAAGCAATCTGTGCTTGTGGTACACAATTCCTCTGACTGAGTCATCATCTAGGAAAAATCTCCTTAGGAGGATATCATGGTCACTGCAATAGGTTATTGAAAAGATTTTTAAACTCTTTAAATCTTATTGATGATTATATCAGACTGATCTTTTCTAGAGTCCACCCAGCTAGCCAGCGCCTCTGCTGCTTGCTTCCCCAAAACCTACGGCTGACAATTGAGAGCCCGCTGCTTGTTTTCATAAGCACATATGGTACATGTCTGTTCACTTCCACTGGCATCTGCTGGTTCATATTTGACCTAGGGTTATGTGGCGGAAGCACAGGAGGCTGTTGAAGAGAGTACGCATGCTACTGAATGCTGTACAAAACCACTTCTGAGACCAAAATTTTCCTTTCAGATCGCTCTTTTAAAGAAGTAAGCAACTACTCTCGGCTATCAGCAAAGACAAAAATAGGGTATGTAACCTGTTCTTTGTTTATGGGGACTCCAGTGCATTTTTGTTGGGGGTGTGGAAGGGGGAATGGCAAGTGCTTTCTAACTCTCCATGGGAGACTTGTTACTCTAACTTCTTTCCTGACTTGCGTACATTGAAAAGGAGGCAGTCTTAGTCCTCCTCTTCAGCTATACTTCAGGCCCTGCTTACTGACAGCCTCTGTGGATATCCTAAGGTGTACACAGCTGTGCCGAGATGGACAGCCACTACTACAACATCCACTCTCAGGTACTGTCAGTTCCCTTCCTTTTTTGCTATGCTAGTGAAGGTTTCTAGGTCATTTAAAAACAAGTTTACAAAACTGAGTTTTAAAAAAAGTTAGTACAATAGCGTAGGTCAGTCCAGACGACTCAAAACATCTGCATTGGCCTTCCCTGGTCCAGATGCACACTTCCTCAGGAGGCTGAGACCAGAGCTAGAGTATCTGCATTCTGTACGTACTCACTTGTTGCCTTTAGATCTAGGTAGAATATCCACCCTGCATTGTAAAAATTCTTTCCATTGCTCAGAAACATACCCTGCTTAGGACTTCCCATCCCAAAAGCATTTGCTACATTTTTCCTCCCCCTCCTACTTTTCCCTTTCCCTTTCCCACTTACCCCTTCTGACATCAACACAGTAGAAGGAAACAAATCTCACGTGCTGAGCTCTGGTTCTCTAAACTTCATTACTCCAGTTTTCAATAATGAATGAAGCATTTACACATCCCTTCCTTTCCATGTCCATGCACAGGCACGTAACTGAATGGGTTGATTGTCATTTTGTGCAAGAATATTCTTCCCAAATGTTTTTAGGTCCTAATGTACAATGGCGAAGGGTTGTATAAAATGCTACATGGAGGGATTCTGATAAATTAAAAATCTTTGCTGTCCTCATGAGAGCAGTAAGAGCCATTACTTACTGCCAGCATCCTCCTTCTGCTCATGGAGGGTCAGGATTTGGGGGAAAAGGTAGAAAAAAATGAGGGAGCAGAGAGCTTACAAATGAAATCTTCCTTGTCACCAAACCAGAGCAGAGGTGGAGTGTAACAACTGTTAAGAGATTGTTAGAGACTTCTTTAACTTACAAGAATGTGGAAAAGCAGATAAGTGTAAAAGCAAAGGTGGCTAGAAATATTTCACCGTTTTCTTGTTTTCTTAATAAAACTACATTTTAAAATTTAAAACCAACAGAGTTTTCTAATTCTTCCACTCTAAACATTTTGAGCTTTTTCTTTTGGTAAGTTGATACACATGTTTATTAAATTTTGACTTCCAAAGTACTCTCTATTTGTCACTGCTTTTGGCGATGCTGTGATTTTGCCCAAACTTTAAAAACCAGCCATAGCATTTGGGCAAGTACAAGGAATGGAAATGTAAACGTCTGGAAGATAAATGTAATTTAAAACTATTTGTGCTAACCATATTGTGGTGTCAACAAGAACCACTGTAATAGTTAACAAATAATAAAAGGAAAACTTGGTGTTTTGTTTTCATAGTTCAAGCAAAGAGAAAAGTTAAAAGCAAACAAGATCTTGAATGACCTGCTGTATGTTCAGTTGTGTCTTTTTAAATAACCTACAACATTTTGTTGTCACAAAGACAAACATATAGTTTACTGTTTATAATGTCCCCTTTTAACAGTGGTGCTAGGTCAAAAAAAGAGGGGAGAAAAGACAATTATTTTCTAGTACTAGGAATTATTCCCCATAGATGCAGTTAAAATCTCTTAACAGAATTTTGATACTCACTGCCTGCAATTTGCTTTTCTTTGCAGCACATCCCAAATTTCTTAATGAGACAAAATGTGAAGGAAATTTGAATGCCAGGACTTCAGAATTGAGCACTCTATCCTATATTCATAATCTCTTTTACTTTCAAGAATCACATCTTGTCCCAAAACCATGAAATTGTCTTAAAAAATGACAAGATTAGTATTTTAAGTTGCAAGGTATGTGTGTCTCCCACTTGGTGTTTGAGCCTCTAGGGTGGAAATCTGCAGACTCATCCTAGTAGTCACAGTTGTTACAAGTTAAGGTTTTAGTATAATCAGATGACTTTGATGTTAGGTACAGTGAGATTGTGTCAGTTATGAGATTCCATGGTACTATAATATCCCTGTACTTCCTATTTAGCAGATAGATAGTCTCTAAAAAATGGCTAGCTCTCTCACTTGGTATTTGCAATGGGAATAGCCTAGTGGTTTCTACTGACGTACTTTTTCATTTCCCAGAAATCACTTTGTATGACGGCAACAAGCATAAGATGATTTTAGTTCAAGTGTAATATTCTGCATAGAATTTTGTACTTGTGCTTTAAAGAAGCAGTGTGCTCAAATCATAATACTAATTAGCAGGGTTTACCTCTTTTTAATTACTGGCCTAAAGCCCACCCTTTTTCCTCTCTGAAGTTGCAGACGTTACATGGCCATTGGGGGTTTGGTTCCACAAGGATTTATACTTACCAATTTTTAAGCAGACTGTGCTGGAGGTCACAAAAATTCTTCCATTGGGTTGTCATTTAATTTCAATAAATGGTTTTTTAAGAGCAGAGGCAGATGGTTGTAATCTTAGAAGTTTTTTTTAAACTACAGTACACAAACAACCACTTTAGGGCTAATAATTTGCTCTGTTCTTTACTATGCTCAATAAAAAAGACCTTCCTTGCTTTGAAGAGGTTTTTGTCTCAGATAAAGAGAGAGACAGGCAGACAGATGGCATAATGCAAAGAAAATCCAGAGTGGGAATAAATTAATAAATGAATTAATCAGTGAGCTGCATAAATTATGTTATGCATCTTTCTGTATAACTTAGGAATGTACAGTTCAGGAAATGTCCGTTTTCATAAAACATGAAATTTTGCAGCACAGTTTCAGGCTACCACATTTTTTTCTTTTCCTTCATTGTTAGTCTTGTTCCTGCCTATACTTTCAAAACTATTTTACAACCCTTTCAAGAACAATTTCACATTGCAGGGTTAATCTGACGCTCAAGGAGCCCCAAAAGAGGTCCCCCTTTTAGAAGTTCATGGCTGTTAGACACTTCTGTGCGACAGCAATCTGAATTCCGAATAGCGTGATTGCCCTCATGAGGAGAGCACTCAGGGAAAGAGCAGCGTTGGCCTGCTCTGTTGAGATTACTTGATGACCACACCTTACTTTGGTAATCCAAACTGTTTAAACCTGTTCGGATAACTGATTAAGGAATTAAAGTAATAGGCCAGCATTATCAGTTCCATGATGCAAATCAAATATCTAGGTCAAGATTTTCACACCTACCGAGTGGGATTTTGGTGCCGCCCTTAAGATACATAAAGGAGGGTTACTTTTCAGGTCACAGGAGGTGCTTGCATCTCTTTGGGACCCATCTTCTGACCAGCCAGCCTATCAGATGATGCCTGTTAGCCTTCAGAGAAAGGATAAATCCCAAATCACTAATAATTTTTAGTGTGACATTAGTCTTTTATTCGACAACTGTTAAAAATGTGCTCTATAACTAACTGCATAGATAGCCAACTACAGAATTAATACTTGCTATTTTCACTTTTTTTCACATAGATTCGTGATGTTACATCAACCGCTAGTACTTGTCTTTGGAATATCACTAGCTAGTGATATATGTGCATTTAGAAGGTGTTATTCAGAAGCCCAAGTCTCCCGATACCATTCCTGCAACCTCACAGATATTCCACTTGTGCCAAAGGATACAGTGAAGCTTTTGCTAACTTTCAACTATATCAGACAAGTGACTGCAACTTCATTTCCACTGCTGGAGCACTTGTTGCTGTTGGAAATCGGAACGCAGCATGTCTATCCTGTTACCATAGGAAAAGGAGCTTTCAGGAACCTGCCAAACCTTCGTGTCTTAGACTTAGGATTCAATAGGATTCTTCAACTGGATCTTGATGCTTTTGTGGGCTTGCCAAGTCTGACTGTACTCCGTCTGTTTCAGAACTACCTTGGAGATTCCATCCTGGAGGACCGTTACTTTCAAGGTTTGAGCTCGTTAGAAGAATTGGATCTGTCAGGGAACCAAATTACAAAACTTCAGCCTCATCCCTTATTTTATAATTTGACAGTCTTGAAAATTGTGAACCTGAAATTCAACATGATATCCAACCTGTGTGAAAGCAATCTTACCAGCTTCCGAGGAAAACACTTTTTATTTTTTAGCCTCAGTTCTAATTATTTGTACAAGACAGATGAAATGGCCTGGGCCGAATGCCCAAATCCTTTCAGAGATATTACGATTAATACACTGGACCTTAGTGACAATGGCTGGAGCACAGAGAAAGTCCAGTATTTCTGTAGAGCCATTAAAGGGACTCAAATCGGTTCTTTAATATTTAGCTCTCATACAATGGGTTCGGGATTTGGCTTTAATAACTTAAAAAATCCAGATAATGATACGTTTGCAGGACTAGCAAGAAGCGATCTTCGTTTGCTTGATATTTCAAATGGTTACATTTTCTCTCTCAAGTCTTTAATCTTTCAAAGCCTTGGTAATCTGGAATTGCTCAACCTTTTCAAAAACAAGATAAATCAAATCCAAAGGCAAGCATTTTTTGGCTTGGGAAACCTAAAAGCTCTCAATCTCTCAAGTAATCTTTTAGGTGAGTTGTATGATTATACCTTTGAAGGTCTACGTAGCGTAACGTATATTGATTTACAGCAAAATCATATAGGGATGATTGGTGAAAAAGCATTCAGTAAATTAGTAAGTCTGAAAATAATTGATCTCCGAGACAATGCCATTAAAAAACTCCCTTCCTTTCCACATCTGACCTCTGCCTTTTTAG
Organism: Nipponia nippon; assembly: GCF_047370975.1. Taxonomy (NCBI): domain Eukaryota; kingdom Metazoa; phylum Chordata; class Aves; order Pelecaniformes; family Threskiornithidae; genus Nipponia; species Nipponia nippon. Next base: position 20,703,392 of record NW_028262358.1, read on the forward strand.
GTGACAATAAGCTAATGTCTATAGTTGGCACAGCAATAGCAGCAACGTACCTTGAATTAGAAAGAAATTGGTTGGCAAACCTTGGTGACCTGTATGTTCTTTTCCAAGTTCCAGATATGCAGTATATCTTCTTAAAACAGAATCGCTTCTCTTACTGTGTGAAAAGTGATAATGTTATAGAAAACAACCAGTTAATCTACATGGATCTAGGTGAAAATATGTTACAGCTTGTGTGGGAGAGAGATTTATGTTTGGATGTGTTCAGGGCGCTGTCCAAACTTCAGGTTCTACATCTGAATAACAATTACCTTAGTGCACTTCCACAGGAGATTTTTAGAGGTCTAACATCTCTAAAAAGACTTAATCTGGCTTCCAACCTATTGTCTCATCTTTCTCCTGGGCTTCTTCCACAAAGCCTAACAAACCTAAACTTATCTGGAAACCAGCTTTTTTCCCCTGAGCCTGAAGTCTTTATGACTTTGAGTATTCTGGATATAACACATAATAAGTATGTCTGTGATTGTACTTTAAAGAGCCTATTAGTGTGGCTAAATGAAACCAATATAACCCTAGCTGGCTCACAATCTGACAGGTACTGTGCATACCCACCTGCATTTGCAGGGGTACCACTGTCGTCTCTGACATATGACGGTTGCGATGAAGATGAACTCCAGCAGACACTCAGGTTCTCAGTATTCGTCTTCACCTCCATCACTCTTCTAATGTTTTTGATGGCAGTCATCATTTTTACTCGCTGTCGGGGGATTTGTTTTGTCTGGTATAAAACGATCACCAAAAAAATGATAGGCAGACATTCACAAGTAGCAGATAAAAGTGAATACAAATATGATGCGTATTTGTGCTACAGCAAAAATGACTTTGAATGGGTCCAGAATTCTTTGCTAAAGCGCCTGGATTCACAGTATTTTGATACAAACAGATTTACCTTGTGCTTTGAGGAAAGAGATTTCTTGCCTGGGGAAGAACATATCAACAATATTCGTGATGCCATTTGGAACAGCAGGAAAACAATTTGCATTGTGACCAGGCAGTTTCTCAAAGATGGGTGGTGCGTGGAAGCCTTTAATTTTGCCCAGAGCAGGTACTTTTGTGATCTGAAAGATGTCCTCATTATGGTAGTGGTTGGGTCACTTTCTCCACATCAACTGATGAAACACAGACCAATTCGAAACTTTTTACAAAGGAATCGATATTTGCAGTGGCCTGAAGATTATCAAGATGTAGACTGGTTTTTAAATAACCTTTCTTGCCAAATTCTGAAGGAAAAAAAAGTGCGAAGGAAAGCCAGTGGTATAGAGCTGCAGACTGTAGCAACACTCTCACGTTGATAGTGTATGGGTTGCTGGCTTTCTAAATATCCCATTTCCAGCTGTGCCATGGCAGGAATAAACAGAAGTTTGCTTCATCTTTCCTTGAAAAAGCAGGTAGAAAGATAACTATTTCAGTATAAATCCTTCTAAACATGGAGACATCTTGAAAGCAACCAGCAAATATATGAAAGTGCAATTATTTTATGGACTGTGACACACATTTTCAGAAGAATTAAATGAATCACAGATGCTTCACATTTTGGATGCTCAGCTTCAGACACTTCAGTCCTGATTTTTGGACTACTACTTACTTACAGGTCTGTTGCAGTCAGAGAACGATGCCCATGGTTGTTTTTTTAAAAAGAGGCCATGGTACTGTACGGGAGTGACATGTATGCTTTCATGTATGGCCCAGCCTGACACTGGTTCACAGATTACTTACTCCTGTGCTTTCTGAACTCTGTAACTTTTCATGCTCTGTTTCAAAGTAGAATCAGTGCTTTGCACCTTTATGCTTTAAATTGGTGTAACACAGATTTCATTTATTTATTTTCTACTCAATTAGCCTCAGCTTCTCAACTGGAACGTACAAACTTTCAACTTCATTCATCCCCTTCCCCTCCACAACTTCTCTGCTTGGTGGTAAAACTACAGGCATCAGTCTGCTTCACTTGCTGCTGTTTCAGCCTGGTGCTTTTTCAGTTGAGGTGTCTCCTGCCCTGCAGAGAGGGACAGGTATCCCCTTCAGATCTGAAGCAAGCCTGGGCTTGAAAAGCAAACAAGAAACTACCTCAGCAGCCACGCGGGCTGTATACCGGCAACATAGGCGATAGCCCAGTGACTGCCAGACAGCTTTCACATTCTGGGAGTGGAAAGTACAGACAACTGGTGTGTAATCTGGGTTGCTCTCTGTACATCCTGTGTCCTGATCAATTCTAAGGTGTTTTTCTGCTTCTACTGAAACATTTTTCTAGAGTCATTAATGCCTGGTAGTCTCTTACCTCTCTAATCATGTTACCAGTTTGTTCACGTATGTGTCTTCAGGGGGTTGTTCAGGGTCATTTTAATAAAAGTCTGACTCAGTGTTCACTGTTACAGAACCTGCCCCTATTATTTCGATGGTGACGTACTCCTCCAGTGTACTGTTCATCTCGGTTTATACATTTATTCAACAAAAGCTTACCAAAATAATTTCAGTATGGCCTCAGTGAGTTTTTTGCTGTAGTGAGGAAGCAGGAATGGGAGGTTTTATAAGCTGTCTGTCTTGACCTTCGCTGCAGACAAGTAATACCATCTTAACTATTTCGATGGAGATGAAAAAGTACAATCCACTTCATGTGAATGTAGTTGTTTGAATATAGATGTGCCCGTGGCTGATCTAATTTACCCTCAGTGCACCATTATACAGGATTTCTATTGATAAAATTACTACAGTAAAATATGACTTCCTTCTCAATCAGCATCATCGTTCAGGAACAGAAAAGGGCTAAACCTTGGAAAATTTTCCAGGCGGCATGCGGTGGCGGGGAGCGGACTAGAAAAGGGCCTGGACTGTGCTGATGAAGCCCGGGGTGTCGCTGTTGGCTCGGGTAAGAGCTTAGGGCTGCCCAAACTCCTCCTGCCTCCCCTCTGCTGCAGCTGCTGGCACTAGGGACCAAATGCTGCTGCAGAGGGAGGGCTGGAAAAGAACCAGCAGCCCTGGCTTCCCAGAGCCCCCGTGGGCTGTCAGAAAAGCCACCCCCTGCATTTCAACTCTCTGCATTTCTTACAGTTCTCTGAAAATGTCCACCCTTTTCCCCTTTTTTTTTTTTTTCACCCAACCAGTGCAAATATTTATAGGCATCCTTTGAAGTCAGAGGTTATACCAGGGAGTATTTCACACTAAAAATCACTGACAGGTAGCCAAAGCAGGAATGAATCCGTACAATGAAGATGACGTGCAGGTCTAGGCTGTTAGCCTACGGATCTGTACATGGTGTAAGAGATGGGAATTTTAAAAGCGTACTTAAGAAACTATATTTGAATGAATGTCACAAAACATTTTTGGTCGAGTGTTAATTGAGAGCCCTCTCCTGTTAGGACCTTATTGTGTAGTTACAAGACACTCCTATCACTTCAGATACTTAAAACCTACTTCTGCTAACCTATATATGCAGGAATGACTAGTAGATACAGAAATTACCGAGATGGCTTTAACCAAGGCTTTTCCATTTTGTTTGAAATGCTTCTGTCTTCTTCATGCTAATGCCACTGGTGGGAGGTGGCTACATAAAACTCGCATTTACTTCAGTCTTTGGAAAGGTCTGACTTTTTACATAACGTTTTTAATAAAACCTTTGGATGAAATTTCATTGTCTGCCTCTCTGCTTATATACCATTTTGGAAACTTAAAGAGATCAAACCTGCGTCAGGAGCAGCTGGGAAAACTTCTTTCTACCACAGAGGCAGCTCAGAAACCTAGAAGTAGCCCAGCCCCCATCTGCCCCTTGCAAATTCTCTTGCAAGGGGTCTACAAAAGGCAGTAAAGGGATTTTTGGAGAACATGCTACTCAGCCATTCCTGACTGTGGAGTGGTTTGCAGGCATGTGAATAACTGCAGTGTGAAATTTTAAAGACACCCAAAATAACTTTCTTTTTCACTCACTGTGAAACCACTCCAAGCCTGAGACTCTCGGAACAAATGCAGTTGGTACACTCTGTCCTAGACAATGAAAAATTGACTTCAAATAGATCATAGGACCCTGATCACCACCTCTGTAGAGTTACCTCTCCTTAAATGACAAAGCCTGGGGAATTGTCAGGAAAGGGCTTGTGCAGACTTTATACTCCTCTGCTCAGCAGGAACCACAAAAGCATCCTGTACAAAAATGGAGAATGACTATGCTTGATGAATTAAGGCCATAAATTGAGCCTCAACCTCATAACTATTGATCAGATTCCCTTCAGGCTCACTGGGAACGTTACTGCTCTATTAGAATTTTATGGCTCTTTAGTTAAGGATACTCTCATCAGTTTTACTCACCCTCCTCAGTGAAAGACATTAACTTGTTGGAGAGTGTCCAGAATAGGGTGTGAAGTGTGACACTGGCTCTAAAGCAAGCCATTAAGACGGAAGCTGGTGAATTTATTTGCAGTAGCAGCACAGGGAATATTCAGAGGACAGTGACTCAGTGCCACATGGTATCAGCACAGATGATATTTAATAGTAAAAGCCCAGCCCCACCATTGCAACATGTACTGTAAACATTAACTGGTCAAGCAGGCAGCGTTGTTCAACAGTAACAGCTAGCCAACCTGTCAGAGTCCAAAGATTACATGGGCACCTACTCGACATCAAGGCCCAGCACTCAGATTCTACAAACACATTCCTGTGGAGGGTACCAGAAGCCAACAATGATAAGCCCACATATTATTTCACATTTTACATGACTGTTATTTCACATACAGTGAAATCAGGCTTCTCCTCCCCCTCCCATCCAACATGAACACTAGTCTCAGCAAAGCGTTGTCCAGTTATATTTGCTAATCCCAACTGCTAATCCCTCCTCAGAGAGACTGTTCAACAGACTGGTAGATCTATCACCTTGTTAATTTACAGTTAGTATCCATCATTGCTCCCACCCTACATCCCAGTAGCTGTACTACCTCAGGGGAGAACGCTAGCATAGATAAAATACAGAGTTTTCAATCTCTTGAGTGGGACGTTCCTACATATGTTGCTCAGAATCACTCTGCCTTTCTTTTTCTTGTGTCACATCATTAACTCAGCTCATTTGCAGACTTCTGGGTCTTTTTCAGCATGACAGCTCTCCTACTTCTCACTGCCAGAGACCATCTGGGTTTCAGATTATTGCATCCTACCTTCTCAATTTCATGTGGTGCTGATTATTTTACAGTGGCTTTAGCATGTTCTCTTCTTGCTGGAACTGTGAATAGCAGTAGTCCAGTTAAATCACAAAGCAAGGCCTGTACCTGGCAAAATACTTACAGATGAAGAGCAATACACAACTGAGTGGCAGGAGCGAGTGGTGAAGACGCTGCAAATGGAGCAGAAGCAGCACGTGCGAATGTCTGGGAGATCAGCAAAGTTAGGAAGGGTACGTATGGCAGTCTAAGCATCTTGCCATCGAAAGGGGACTTGCGTTCCACAAGACGTGGAAACTTGAAGGAAGCAAAGACAGACAAGGAACAAGATAGATCTTACAAACGTGATCAAAAATAATACCGTAATAGACTAAGCAGATTAACTTAAAATAGGACCAGCACTAGCACATATTTGCAAGGTTTCTTTGCACTGTACAAGTACTGCCAACAGCAAACATGCAGTTGTGTGAAATAAGGCTTCCAAAATCAGAAGACTGGTGAAAAAAACCAAAATATTAGAAAACAATTATAAATGTCTGATATTTGACCCTGTAAGACCACATTTTTACACTTTCTTCATCATGATAAGAAGGTAGATATTCATGCAGTCCATGAATACAAGAGCCAAGGCTTTAAGAAATAATCCAAGTATTTCAGGACTTCGGCTTAACTGTGAAGTGTGGCTAAATTAGTCAGGCCTTAGGAAGATGGTGAAGAAAAGACAGGCTGACCTTTCCAGCTTCCCAGTCCGTTGTGGGCGGTGGTCTTACATCACATATATCCTCCTTCATTCTTGCAAGATTTTGTAGTTGTTGCTGATAAACAGGATCAGCAAAACTACGGCCTTGACTGCAATGAAATAACCTGAAGGAGATGATATGAAGACTTCTCATACAGACAAATTTACGTCAGTAGTCCTTACAAAGCCTCTTCTGGTGGTTATTCCATTAGGCTGCTTGTCAGTCTCTGAGAGGGTATCAAACACCTTTGGGATGCCAAACAGCTCGTTCTGCTTTTGGGTACAACCATTTTTCCATACACAGCTTTTAGTTACCCATTTTCCATTTTGTCCCTCACAAAGATGAGCTGAGCATCTCGGTCTTCAGTTTCACTGTGCTGCTCCTGGCAGCCATCAAAGATTCTACATACCTGGAACGGAGCTGCAGGTGCTGCTCCACCAGTATTTTCTTCAACTAAACAAAAGCTGCAAAAGCAAAGTTTAAAAGCTGAGATTTACCCAGAAGGCCACTGTGAGCACAGACACAAACCACAGGGAACGCTGGATGCCAAGCAGGTACCAGAAATTTTCAATTCAGCCTCATTAGTCAACCTTGTATCACATCTAGGCATTATTGTTGGGCCAATCCAACTCCTGCATGATTCTGTCTCGCTGTCTGCGCAGAGATCGACAGGAGGCTTCTCTTCCCTTTCTAACCTTACCTTTGCTTTCTGTCTCGTGGACATACAGTGTAGTGGGTGCCAAAAATAAGTCTACATTTCCTTTCCCAATATGCGAAAGTCAGTATATAGGTATGACATGAGTTATTTCATAGCGCAAACACTATCTATTCATAGCAGATTCTGTTTGTTTCAGAGATGCGGTTTTCCTTCCTTTTAGATAGCCTATTGTTTGTCTTTTCCATTTGTATTAAAAATAAAATCTTTTAAAACTGCAAGTAAGAGAGAAAAATATATTTCTTCTGAAACTACCAGTTCTCCAAACAGGAAGGTTAGCTTTTTCCTGTTTAGACATTATGTTCAAAGAAAGGAAGTCGGGATTTTCAATGATAATAATAATTACATGGTATGTAAACATCAGTAAGTATCAAAGAAGGCTTCAGTCTTTATTTAGTGCGTCCCAAATGCTACACTGCTGTTTAGAGTTTATCTTTACCGGTTCACCAGCCTCTTGCAAAAATGGATTTATCTTTACCGGCTCACCAGCCTCTTGCAAAAATGGATTTATGAGCAGTCATTGCACTGGGTTGATCACCTGTATGCTTGCTTCTCGCAAGCTTCCACAGTCTAAGAACAGCATTATCAGGCTGCCTCAAGCCTGCATGGAGAGCAGTGATGGGGAGCAGTGGGGCAAACTGAGAAACATCATACAAAACAACAGTTTGATGTGACAGGGTTTTTTTGCATCAGGATGTTTCCAGGCTGCCACCCTTTTCATGCTGCCACTCAAAGCTAAATACTTCAAGCCATGTCTGCTGATGCTGTTCCTAAAAATTGAATTGGCAATGGAATTTCAGCATTGTGATTAGATGCAGTATCAAAGATGTCTAGTACACATGGCACCTTGTAATAGTGAAGCTGGACGTGCTTCGTAACGATTCTATTATCTTCTCTTGGAAGATGGAGGAATTGAGGTAGAGAAAATGAAGTTACGTACCTTTTGTCATGGGCAGCATTGGGAAGAGAACTCAGGTTTGACAAAGGATGTTATTAAGTCTGTTTGCTCTGTTTTGTAGGAGCTTTACAACCTGCGTTTTTATTACTTTGGAAACTGAAGTCTTGTATTTATCTGCAGAACTAATTAGCAGCATAAGGTCTCCAGTTAATATGCCACCAGTTTTCCTGTGTGGGGCAGAACTAGTTTTACAGGGAGGAGAAGATAGCTGAAGATTCAATGAGAGTTTGCCATCTTGAGTGCCAGTGATGTTGGGATGATCTTGGCCTATTCAGCATAGGAGCATTCACTGGGCATGTCACTGGGAGTTGCTATCACTTTTCAGGTAGCCACATGGACTGGTATTTCTGATGAGGGCTTGCAAATTGAGAACAATGGGAAAAATGGTGAAGGACCTATGGCCTAGTCCAGATGAAGAAGTACCTGTGTGAATGCCAGCAATGGAGTAGGGAGAACAGGGAGAAGGCAAAGTATTTTTAAACACATGAACTCTCTTTTGAGAACTCCAAGATACTAAAATTTCATCAGTGATCAGGAAAAAGCTTTGGAATGAGCCATTTGGATATGTTGCTTCAAAACAATGAAGCCTAATAATTTGAGGTGAATAGGGAAAAAAAAGGGTAAGAGAATTAATGGTAGGAAGAACAAGAAATGCACAAACACATTCTGACCTCACAAACCTCCTTTTTCCGAAGATTTGATATTCTTGAATTTACTCCTACAGCTGCTCATCAGAAAGGAAAACCCGAGGCCCATGCACCCAGCCTTCCTTTTGGGATGGTGAGAAATGCCCGGATGAATCACTTATTTTGTTCTAAGAGCATTAGCACTTGTAGCCCTCCCGACATAAACATTCAACGCTCCTGAACAGCAGGCCTTGAATTTCTCACTCTTTTCCTAGGAAGAATAGCTTTCAAGCTGCAAAGCGAGTGCATTCCAACTGCTCCTGTTGGAAGCATCTTGCAATTGTCAGTGTCAGCTTCTTTAATTTCAAACTTCAACTGCTTTGTAACTCCTTTTTATAACCTCCCTAGTTCTACATTGTCAAACATCTCTGGACCATCTTTTGTTGCAAATGGATTTGTACCCACCCAGGAAAGGACCGTCCTGCGCTGCGAGCAAGGACTGACAAGAGCCGGCACGTACGCTGTGTGGCAGGTATGTGTGTGCCGTTAAATACAAGTTGGGAAAGATCTACAAACCATTTACCTAGGTATGTCTACCATACTCACAACCCAGATTTCTGAGAAAACTCGCAGATTAATCACAGCCCTTCCTCGTGTCTCTGAAGTCTGGACTGCACTTTTCCTGCCAGAGGCATGACGTTTTAAGAAGTTGCCGGCTCTGCCTTCAGCTGTAGCAGCCAGTGCTGCCCCTGACAGACCTGATGGCACAAGGGGAAATACAAGCACGTGTGGAACAAAGAGAAGTCCAGAATGCACAACGCCTTTACAAAAATCCCTCGATACTCTTTAGGGACATGTCCAGCAAGAGGAAAACGCAGGCTATCTGTTATTACAAAGCTAGTGGTATTTCACTCAGTTCTGTCTTTACAATTCTTTATCAGGAGTAATTTGGAATGTGACTTGATGGAGAACAGACTCTAGCTGGGAACGACAGAGCTTGGTTAGTTTAAATAACGAAGGAATTTCTTCTTTTTTGTTCCTAAAACTTAAGACAGGCTTTAGAAAAGCCCAGTCAGTTTTTTGCCCTGTTTTCCATTTTTGTGCAATTCTCCTAGCCTAGGTTCTGGCTCAAGATGGAAACAAATCACTTCATGAAAGAAAAGACAGGTTGCAAAAGATCTGTAGTCTGATTTGAAACAGCTGAAGAACCCAGAGAAGCAGAAGAACTCCCAACAACAATGGCTGCAAGAAAATCATATCTGAAGCTAGTAGAAGTTTCCAGTGTGAAGGAAGAGGAGCTGCATTACTACAGAGGGCACTGTCCCTGCCAACTCACTATTCATATTGTAGATGCAGGGACTAAATGAAAGGTAAAGAATGGTATGAGAGGCCAATAACCTGAAATAAAGGAGACAAATTAAACTTTTAAGGAATCTTGTGCAAATCACCCTCTTCATGCCTCACTTCATCTTTTTCATGGGAAGACTAGCACAAGCCCCCTACCTTAGGGGTGCTCTAATTGTAAATATATGAAAATTGAGAGACATTTAAACACCATGCCGATGGAGCAATGTAAACACAGAAGACAGATAAGGGCTTAACTTTTTTTAACTTACTCTCCTCTTAAGAGATCCATAGGGATCCATAGGCTTGTCCTATGGTTATGGAAGCACACTGGCACTTGTCTTCACACCCAGGAGAACTTTCACTGAGGACAGACGTTATTTCAGTTTTTTGCTAAATCTGGAAAATCTTTCCTATTTAGCATGACTTCTGAAAAGAAAATAATGTAGTTCACTAGAAAGTGGGAACCCACTCCCCCGGGTGTTCTTCCTTTCAAGTATTTGCTCATACTTCTGTGGTCGTTTTTGCTAACAGTGTCCTTTTCATCAGTGTTCTTCTCTGAAGAGACTCATTCATAATATTCTCATTTGGGTATATACACATTTGCTCCCTTGACACTTCAGAAATCCACAGTTCCATTCATACCCCAGCACACACATCAGAAGGCTGTTTAAAAAGCCCCAGGAAGTTTGCTCAGACGTGCTATTTTAGGAGACTTGGACTGGGTCTTGGAATTTTACAATATTTAGAGGATTTGGCACCGTGACTGTTTCCACACCAGGACATGTGTGCCGTCAGAACGCATACTGTACACCTCATGAGAGAGGAATAAGCTACCTGCAAGCTAAGAAATAAAGACGAAGGCCTATAAAATGCTGGAGAGTAGCTGTAGTAAATAATTTGGGGAAGACTGACCTAGTCGGCCAACAGCTGACCCTGAAGAGAGAGGCAGGCCAGGCTGCGGCTGGCCAACCGCAGTGCACACGCTGGGGACCCATCCGCTGCTCCGCTACCTGTACCGTGCCCTGCGAGGAGGAAGGGCCAGCGTACACAGAAAATGTTAGCCTGTCTGAGGATGGGTTATAACATAATTTGGTATTCGCTGAAGGGACAGAACTACACTATCTTATTCGTGTTACAGCTCTATAAAGCACATAGCTATGAAGCCTATGTGACACTACCTCTGCACAACTCCGCTATGTCAGCATACCCGTTATGGTCCTAAAATTGTCAGAAGATAAAAGGGCTGCCCAGTCATACGAAGCCTGAGGAAGAAGAACAAATAAGATGCTGCAGTTTTCTACGCAGGTCCAGCATACTCGCTGGTAGCTGCCAAAGGCACCAGAAAGGCACATTTTTAGCAGAGGTGCCCAGGGACACTCCGTCCCGCTGATACTGTGGGGTTGCCAAACTTAAGAAGCTATGTAAATAAACATCATAAAGAACAGAGTGAGGGGGTGGCAGTGGCCACTCTACCAGCTTTATCTATCCTTCTCATTCAACAGGCAGCCTGTGACACCTGCTCAGACATCACTGTCTGACTTCAGGGAGAGCAGGGACACTGCTCTTTAGGAAACGGTAATTTCTGCCACTCAGTTACTCTTTGCAGGGTCCATGGTTTACGAAGGATCTCCTGACTCACCTCAGGTTTCCGTGTACTCAGTATTTGCAAGCCCTCAGGAAAGAGGCCTGGCACTATAACTTAGGGACCTATCAGGAATATCTGCAGAAAAATATTTTACAAAGTAGGTAGCTGCAAGTAACCACTATGACTGGGCTGTTCTGCCTTCTCAATTTTCAGAGAAAGGTGGTATTTCTCATTTGTCTGTTCTCCCATGGGAGCAGGCTGTTTATCAAGAAATTGGCCCATACTTCACGTACATGAGATACAGCAATGGGTGATGAAATCCACCAAACAGACCTACACCTTGCAGAAGCACAGCAGTGGCTCTTCTCAGCAAAGCCTCAACCTTTGTTCTGCCATGCTGTAGGTTCTGCTGCTTCTCAGATGACCTCAGAATACAGAGTTTTTAACTTAACAACTTACTGCTCTCTGACCTTGGCTTTACCCCCTTGAAGGAAGAAGCTTAGCAGGAGACGCTCCGGAGGGATACATCTTGTACTTCATGTATAGAAGCAGCAGCTTTTCTTTCAGTGACCCTTTGGTAGCCCTTACACTCAGGTTGGAGTTCTCCCCGTATCCTGTTGACTGTAGTTCATTGGCAGGACAAAGCAGCACATCCTGCCTGAACCTATGAACCTTTGGCCAGACCCTCATTTTCAGAGCTCCAGGATACACACATTAATAATGCCAGATGAGCTATCACGATGTGCTTGATGCCTTAGTCACTGAAATTCAGCTTTGCAAAATATCATTCTGTTCTCCTGGGACGTGAATCTGAAGCCAGAATCTTCACGAAAATCTGCTACGCCACCAAAACACCATCCACAGCAAAAACAGCAGAAATTTTAGACAGAAGCTGTTGGATTTAGTCTGACTTCCTGCAAAGGCTAGAGATGTGTCAAGCCTCGGTTTTCAAAGTAGCATCTGGGATCAATGCAAACCTTTGTCACAAGTGGCTCAAGGTGCGAGACTCAGGCATGCCTCCCACAGAGATCCATCAGCCGCATAGATTTTTGTCAGACTGATAGCTGTTTATGCAGTAGTAAATATTTTCATACTCCATCTATTTATACTTTCATGTCACTTCAGATTTTTTTTTTTTTTTTTACATCAAAGATAACAGGAAAGCTATATAATTCTGTGTGTTACTTCACAGTTTGATAGAGAAAACATGACCTAGGAGGGCAAGAGTCTGGGAAGTGAGATGTGATTGCTTTAGCAGGGAAGTTAATTAAATAAAATTCCTCAAGACCTAATCCCTCCTGCCTAGCTCCCACTTGCCTTTTGTGACTACTCTGCATGTTTCAATCTACCCACTGAGAAGTGGTTGAAGGGGATAATGGCTGCAGCCCGCCTGCCCTATATCCACTGACTTTGAGGAGGATGGGAAAAACATCTTTGAACAATTTTTTCTTCAGTACTAATGCACTTAATAGAAATAAACCTAATCAGTAAGATGGTGACTGATTAATAGGTGTTTTGGCTTTGATGAATCATCTGAGGTGAGAGCCTGAGAAACATCTAGACGGTTGTAAGCTGGATGAACTGGGGAGAAGTCTTACACAATTATGTTGTGGTAAAGGGAGAACGAGGGACCACAAGGCAGAAGAAAACAAAAGGGCTTGAAAATCAGAGAAAACTAGAGAAAAACAAAAAATGCGGATAAAACCAAATGGGCCTCTTACATTTTAAGCAATCTAAGATCTGACCCAGTTTCATCAACAGAAAGATACCCAGGGAGTTCCATAAATCTTTTAGTTTAAAAAAAAGGCATTTTTACTACATCTTGAGTAGATTAATCCCACAGCAAGAAGTATAATCTTTGTTTTCCACAATCTTAGCCCTTCTTGAGAAATTTTTAGAACAGTATTAGATCTCGATGGGAAGAATCAGACGATCTCAGCTCTGGACCAGGTTCTGACTTACAGCATCCAAAATGATCAAGATTATTCTCCTGTAGATGTGGCCTATAGCATTTTTAAAATATGCAACTGTCTATGAATTCCACATCTAAAAAGAAGAAAGTCACAGAAAGAGACCACCATGGTGACTCACTACTCTCAAATCTCCCTTGCAAAAAAGATGTCTCTATCCCTTCCCAAAATATGAGTCACAATTTTCTAATGTGGGCTAGAAATCTGCCCTCCAATTCTCAGAAAATGGTGTTTATAGCATTGCAGTATCAAAAGATTCAGGAATTGCAAGGCCTCTTCAAGAAATAGAAAGGGATGCTACACCCAGATTACATGCAAACAGCATGACCCCTGGAGAGAAGACATCTCGTGGATGAAAGTGGGGATGAGAAAACCGAGATGCAAGGATTGCTCTTGATAAGGCACAATCTCTGTGTTTTCCCTGTGATAACCACACACTTCCACAGTCATATCAGGAATTCATATGGTAACAGAAGCTTATCAATACATATTTTAAATTATTCCCAGGTTTTGATGCCTCCAGGAACTTCTTCAAAAGGTGCCTTAGCAAACAGGTACTTCTGTTTCATCAGTAAATCAGAGTATCAAGCACACAGGAGAATCAACTACCCAGGAACTGCTCTCAGCACGAGTCATGAGCAACATCTGCTCTGGTACATTACCTTCTCCATTAGCCTTCTGAAATTAGATTTGACTTTGCGAAAAGGAGCGTGCAGGTACCCTTGTCAGCTCCAGAGGCATGAGACAGGAATGGCACTTTAATGACCCACTTAAAAGTAATGAAACAGCCATTTATCCTAATTGGAGGAACACTAATTATATCAGAAAGTGGCGCACTCTTAGATGGCAGAGTGCAAATGCTATCTAATCAAACTTAATGAATAGGTAAAGTATCCTGACAGAGCATCTGTGCATCACTCACGCATTCCTGCAAACAGAAAAAATTAGCCTGAAGGGAGCTGATCTGAAAATGGAGGTTTTAAAATGGAAGGTTAATTATGGTAGTTGAATACATGTGCTTTATCTAAAAACAAGTTCGCATCATGAGCTTCAAGGGACGCTTTCCTTTTGAAAGAAATGAAGGTGGTTGAAGGCTGGCTGGAACATGGGGGAACACCCAGTGTGGAGGGGCCTTTGGTGGTTACCGGGAACATGTGAGGGACCCCCAGTCTTCATTCATGGGACAGAAGGAGGAGGTTCAAGACAGCCTTTGCGTAAAGCCTCCACTGATGCTCAGCACTGCTGCTAAGACACAGGGGTAAATCTTTTGCTGAAATGTCTTTGTTTTCTCTCTAATTGGCTCCCAGCGAGCAGGAGAGAGAGGCCTTTGGCACTGCTGCTGGGAGGGAAAGGTCAATTCCAGTATCTTCCCAGCCAGACAGTCTGGAGTGCAGCAGAAGCAAAGTGTACAGCCCTGGGCTGGCACAAAGCACCTCACATCGTTCAGCATCAGTCCTTAAGGACAACAACAGGGCTGCTTATGCCAGGCTCTGAATGAGATCCCAGGAGACCGGTGGTTGGGATGCAAGGGCTGGGAAGGGACACGAAACAAGGATCAGCGAACAGGTCCCAGAGAGCACATCAGAGCCCAGCACTCCCGGAAGAGCAGATTATTATTACAGCAGGAGTGTAGAGGTCTTGCCTTCAGCAATCACATGGATATACTAATGCATTTGTATGAAAGTGAGCTGGGCTTTCTATGAGCTGTGCATTGATGGGATCCCAACGCCTATGAAAAAAGAATTAAAACTTTGCCACCTCTTTAAAAAAAACTCCAAGGAATAGCAGTGAATTGACAAAATTGAAACCTCTGCCAATGAAAAAAAGCCATCAAAACTTGTTCCTGTGAGCAAGGTATAATGTTAAAGTCAGAAAACATTTACCCTCAAGCCGCATTAGTCAGAGCCTTAAAATATTAGCAGAATTGGCTGTATGGAAGCCATGTGAACAGCGCTAGTTTTATATACTAAAGATGCCAAGTAAACACACAAGTCTTGACCAAACAAGAACTGCACTGACAGCTCAGCTTAAAAAAAAAAAAAAAAAAAAAAAGCAGCCATGAGGGATGTAATAAAACTCCAAGCAAAATGTGTTCCCAGCCAAAAAAACAGAACAAACCCCAACAACTCAGGATAAAAAGACATTCACGGCCTCTGAATGCTTACTGAGATTAGACATAAAAGCCTCTTCCACTTATCTTAGAGTTGTACTTTCCTCTTAATGTCAAAGGGTACCCTGCCGCATAGGGAGATGTTTATACCCTCTCATGGGAAGCCAGAGGCTTCAGATAAGAGAGTGTCTTGGGAAGACGAGAGCTTTAAAGGCTTGGGAAGATAGCCTTTATTATCAGCCAACCCTCTATTAGGTTGGTGAGATTCCTGTTTGATTTGGCTGCAGTCTCTAGCCTCAAGTTCCTGCCCTAGCTTTTAAAATAGAACAAGATCTCCCTGCAGCTGAAAAAGGGCAAAGGGTGGAACGTGTAAATAGCAATTAAAACAAAAATCTTGTTTTTAAAAAACCCTCCCCTAAAAGATACTCTGTACTCTTCCCTAGCGGCCAAGGTTGGCAGGCTGACAAAGCCAAACGTGCCACACAAACCAGTTCAAGTTAAATGTAACTTGCCCAGCTATTTCAAACTGTGGACAACAACACAATCCTGACATCACCCTTCCTTGCTGTCATGATTAGAGGCTACTCAGCCAAAAGGACAGACTTCTGGACTGGGGTTCATGAGTGCTGGGGGCTGTCCTGGCTCTCCCACCAACCTGCTAGGTAATTACCTTGGGACATCTCTGTTGCTTTACCTTTCTGAAGTATTTTTGAGACCTATAAATAAGAAGTTCTGGATTAGATGTTACTATATATTCTTACTATCGGTAGGTTTTGTTCCATACAGGTTGGTAAGACTACATAGAAAAATAAAACCGCTAAGCAAACCCAACTTGTTTTGGGGAACAAGAACCCCTCATATCCTTCCTTAACATCACGGAGCAGCCCTGTCAGGCTCATGGTTCACAGGAGCTGAGTGCACTCAGCTCCCATCTACCATTCATGTTTTGTGACCTTACCTCATGTGTTTCTCAGTTTTTCACTGTACTGTTATAAATCATGACTTTTTTCTCTCTCAGCATTTCAATCAATATATAAAATGTCAGATCAGATAACCGGTACTCTCTCAATGCACACTAATGTAATTTCATAATGTGATTTCATTTTTCAGAGCAAGAATCAAAGAAGCTATTATTGGAACAGGAAGAACTGGGTAATCGATCAAGGACACTTTAAAGGCAAAATTCTTTGAGTTTTGAGTACCATATTTAGCTTTGGATAATACATTAGCAGCTTCTGTGACTTCCACTACATTTGTACATGCTACAATACAAAGCTATTTCCAAAAGCTAAGCACATATACAAATGACCGAGGACAAAGTGGATTCACAGGATTGTTAAGTGCCAGGGAGATCAGTTAAGTCATGGAAGTTTTTCAGCACCTATAATTTCTTTTTATATAGCATTAGTATCATGTGGAAGAAGTCACGCTCCAGGCCAGTGGTTTCTATCTCATTTCCAAGCAATATCTGACATGTGGGATGAATCTAAGCTAACGTGTTTCTCCAAGTATGACAACACTGGAGAGAGATCTTGAAGAGCTGCAAGGTGTGACATGGAATAAACTACAGAATTTTGGGGAATAATTAAAGAATTCATACAGGAAAAAAACCCACTCCAAAACTCATGATATTCATTTGAATCTGTGCTCCAACAGAAAACAAATCCAAAGACGCAGTCAAGACCAGTCTCAGTCCTGCTGGCTCTGAAACCAGAACTGTGCAACGACAAGATGAAGTTCTGCTCACATCTCTGCACATTTTCTCTCCATTTGTTCATGGCCATATCATCCCATCTGTGTTAGGAGATGGTGAGATTTTTCAGTTTGGGATTTTTGGCAGGCTGCCTTCAGTAACTAGGTAATCCCTTTCAGGAGCAGACTAGGAATGTCTGGGTGAACTGTTGATAATTCGTGCTATGTGACAGCAGCCTGCAGTTTCAGAGTACTTTGTAAACTTTCCTCAGTTCTCTGAATTATCAGCATTATCCTCCCCACTGCTCAGACTTGAGAGCACAGAGACACTAAATAGTACAAGTCATTGGAAAAGCCAGGGTCTGGGCCAGAATCACAGTCCTTCTGTTTCTTGCTTTAACCACCTCTTGGACCATCCAAAATCTTTTGAAAGAATAATCAAATAGTTTCATTTTTGCTCAACTTAGTCACTGAACTCGTTTTTTTTTCCCAAGGACTGGGTGGACACACCGAACACCTCAGTGGGGAATACAAGCAATTTTTTGTGACAGCAGTTTCACTGTGCGGTCTTGATGACCTGCCTCTTTTCAACTTGTAAAAGCTTTTGCTTCATCAGGAGGGAGGTTTGGTTTAGATTTAAAAAAAAGTCATTGCATTGCACAGTTATTCTTTTAATGTCCCTACTTTCCAAGTACTTTTGCTGAGCAAAATATTATAAACAGTTTTTGTGTGAAACATGGATATAAGCAAAGAAGCAGAACTAAGTATTACTGGGATAGACTAATTTCAGATTAGGCGAGAAGGAAATTGCAAACAGAAATTAAGGTATACAGCACGGGAAATGGGCACAACGCTGTATGAACATCTTGATGAGAATCAAAACTGCCCAAATAACCTCACTGAAACCACAGTGTGATCTCTGATTTTTTGAGAACTGATAGGCTGTGCGGATGCCAGCACTTGAAAGAAAATATAACTTTTCCTAAGAGAAAAGAAGGAAAGAAGGTGAAGGATTCTGGAGCCCCAGGCATCTCCACATAGAAAGTTCGTCAATATGGGAGAAAGAAAGGCATTCTTCTTCAAATCCAACGGTGCTAAAATTAACAGGAATTCAGACTTCCCTGGAGCTGGATTTCGTTTGTGCTCTCTGTTTGCGGGGACTCATGTTGCCATGCCGTTAGGCACATACGGCAGAGCTGAGAAGTCTGGGCAGATACTGATTTTAATTGAGTTACCTGAAAAAGTCAGTGCAGAAGGTGACTTCACCTTGAGGTGACGGAGATAAACCAGATACCTTGGACACTATTACACAGAGACAACTTAATGTCAGTGTGTGCCTTAATGCAGTGAAGGTTATGTGGGCAATTTGACACAGGCATACCTGACATTCTTCCCAAATTGGAGTGAAAAGACCAGCCTGTGATTTATACAAAGGGGAGACAAAGCTGCACAAAGGCCAGGGGCAGGAAAGAGATCAAAGTTCTTAAACAGAACAAGCTATCCTTATCAGATTGAGGCTTTTTTCCATTTCAGGAAACATATAAAATATTAATTTCCAGCAAAAATCTTATTGTCAGAATCATCTTCCTAAAAAAAGAAACCTTGCAGTAAAGAAGCTTCAGTTTTCTTGTCTTTTTTGTTAGGTTGATTTCCTTTATCACTTTTCCTCTTCTTTAACTTCTTCAGTGGCAAAATAGAAAGATTCAGAGAGAGAGAGAAAAAGAGAAAATGTCAAGCAGCCACAAAGAAACCTGGCCATTTTCTGTACAAATGCTGGTGAAATATTTTGAATTAATGAGGTGTTTATGCTGTATACAAAGGCCTTCAAAATTAAAACATTTTTAAAGATCATTTTTCTACCATCATTACTTCACAAGCCCCAAAATAACACTCTGAGTTTTACAAAGCACTTCTGACATTTCAAGATTTTCCAAACTGCACTTGAATAAAATCCTAGTAATAACAGTTAAAACCAACGATAATGCTGGAGGTTTGAGTCTCTGGATTCAGGCATCACTCGGCATCAGTTTGAAAACAAAATGCGTAACATGATTGTTTATTTCTTATTCCCCCTCCAGCTTCTCTTTTTAAAGACAACATTTACAGGAGTACAGGGCTCACTGTTTCTTATTCCTGCCTAGTGTCCTATGCTGAATGGCAAGCAGAACAAAACTAGCACTTGCTACTGCCAATCTATGGCCAGACACAGCTAAAGACAGTACTTTCCAGGGCTGATTAGCAGGGTTTATTTCTTTAAATGTCTAAATTCCTTGTATTTGTGCTTTCCTTAAGAGTTTCCTAGTTCAGCCATGTTCTGAGGTTTTCACTTAAAGCTCGGGCCTCCCAAACGTTGAGATTTCTGACAACTCCATGCTCATTCCAGGACTGTGATTCTGTTAATTCTCTCCAGGCTGCTGGAAAGACGAGGTAGAATAGCAATCAGTCAGAAAGACACACTTATTTTCATCTCTCATGCAGCTGATATCTGAGAAGAGCATCTCAGTGAGGCCCTAAGGGCAACAAGGACTTTGATTTACTCCAGAAACTGCTTTCTTAGACAAGTTGCTCTCTTGGCAAAATTTAGAATAAATTCTTGAACTATAAAGACTTAGGGAAGGTTTTGACTTCCCGCCTCACTTGAACAAATATTGTTTGCACTGTATTTTGTGTGACCCCACTACCACCCACAGCAACAACACTTAAAATTTCCTGATGGCATGTCAGTATGTTGCATGTTTAAAACCTTCATTGTTCATAATATCAATAATTATTATACAAACACAATATTGAAGAATTATTTCAAATCCTCATTAACTTCAGTACCAAGAGGAAGAGGAAACTAGGGCAGGAAAAACCTGCAATTACTGTTACGCATTCCCAGTAACATCAGTCACACTGCATCAGTACACTGTCTTCCTTGTTCTTCATCTCTCTTCAGCTCGGATATCCTCTGGCAGAGCCAGCTCACAGAACAAAATCTGGATTAGGCATCTGTACGAATAAGAATAGTATCTAATATTACACTAGCTAATGAAAAATGTCCAAAGATATCAACTGTCATGCTTCAAGGGGATCGCCAGCTGAGGTCAAGAAAAAATAGCTTCCCCACCCTCACCCACACAACACTTCAATGTAATTACAATGGGAAGACAATGAGCTTTTAAACCTTTTTTTGAAATGGCCACAACTGGAAGCACTGCAAAGAAAACACTTGACCAGGCAACTCGCTCGCCTCAAAAATTCCTATAGCAGTACAAAAAATAGACAGGGTAGCAATCCAGACCAAGGTAATAAGGGAATTTTGGCTTTCCTCCTGAAATGCTGGCAGATGAGCCACATATGGCTGTTTGCTGCAATTCATGCCAACACATTAATGAGTCTCTGTTAAGGTACTACAGTTACTTCACAGCATATTGTCTGCATACCCACCAAGGACCTGTATTACAGTTCTGCACACACTGTTTAATTCTAGTTGTTTTAATCACCGGTCCTGCAAGGTCAAACTGCCTTTGTTAAGTCTGGCAGTTCTTCCTAACTCAACTCTAATGCATTGAAGTCCACTACTCAACAAGACAGTAATACACACTCTCAGAGGCACATGTACAACTCAGACTCAGCTAGTCTGTCTCTACATTATTCCTTGTTCAGTCAATAGTAAATACACCTCTGAGTGGCTAGTTCTGTCTCTGCTTTATTTACCAGGCAGAAGAAGGATATATCTGGCTGCCAGTGCTGTAGATTTAACCCATCATCTGAGAATTAAGCTTGTCTTTTTATTTCATACAAAATTTTTAATAGGAAGAATCATGCAATCACAGTGGAAATGTAATTTATGAGATGGTACCTTCTCCTGGAGCTGTGCAAATTCTGAATCAGGAGTAGATAATATGTGTATTAATTACCTGGCTCTCCTTAATTCTTGTATCTATTCCTCTCTGGTAATAACCTTGCCTTCCAGAGTTGACCTTATTTATCTGTAAATCCTGGAACATCCACAAAAGGCTGCAGAAGCAACACAAAACTATAAATGCTGGACAACCACACTACCTACCTTATTTTGTCATTCTTTTCACTGTTGCCCTATCTGTAATATTGCAGAAATGAAGCAAATACCATGTAGTGCCTGGCAGTCTTCCCTCTTGAAGGTCCAACGTTCATTGGGGTAATATTTCAGCAGAGAAAGGGCAGGTGGGAAAAGATTTAGAGATACAAGAATAAAGTTTGCAATTTAAGTACCCATGTATAAAAAGGCTTTCTAAGGAAGCTCTGAAATGTATCCTCAAGGAGTTCTGATTCTAGATTCATCTAATATCTTTTGAGAGGTTTTTCCTTGTCAATCGTCAAGAAAACGGGTATGTCTAGGCTGTGTCTGGTATGGTACTACAAGAATGCAGCAGTCACAGTCATACACAGATTAATATTCAGCTTCTAATGTGGCTGATCCATTTATTGATTTGAAAACTAGATCAGTGCCTTAAATTGGTATTGAAACTAAATGGGAAGCAGCAGAGAGCAGGCTTTAGATGCCCACTGTGGCCTGAAGACATGCTGTCCCCACTGAAATCCGTGCATCATCTTCAAACCCAGCTTTAGATACAACAAATCGCAGTAACACAGTCCAGAGATGATGAATGAATTGGCATAATGTGGCCAGATGCTGTGTAAGGGAAGAATGGCCAAACTTTCTTAGAAAGCTGGAAGTGAAAGCTTACATTTTTAGAAACTAATGTAAACCTCAGCTTCCTCAAGTAAAGTATGCTGATGTGTCTCAAAGCTTCAGCTGGCCTAAACACCGTAAGCAAACACTGTAAGAACAAGTTTTTTGGTTTTTTTTTAAAACAGCCTCAACCTTTATGACCAGATTTAACCTTTAAAGAAATCTGGGTTTATGCCTGCTGATTTATTTTATATTTTTATACACACACTTACATATATGTATATGATGCCAGAACATTACCAGAAAAACTGTTTCCCACTGGAAATTACTCACTTCATTTCTTTTTACAAGAAAGGATGACTGTAAATTCCAGGGTCAGAGAGGGTTTGTTCAAAACCTAAATCAAATGATGGCTCCTACGTGTAAGTACAGAGTTTTGCAAGAAAACTGCTTATCTGTAAGAGCAAGAGTAGATCACCTGTATTTCCTGGCCTCTATATTTACATACTGGAAGACTCTGAACTGGAAATCCAGTATTTTAGTTTACAAAAAGCACACAAGATTTATAACTTTTTTTATTAATATGCATAGTGCATACAAAGAAGTATTACCAGGTGTCCTGGGTGAGTGCCGTCTGCTGCCATAAACTAAAACCCACGCCTTTTCCTTTTAAAACCTACACAAACAAACAAGTGGCAACAATAGATTGTTAGTCAACTGAATTAAGCTTTCCCAAGCCAGCACACAGCTGATGGCTGACTGTTAGCAAGAATATGAACTGGATTTAAAGCATCAGCATGGGGAAGACAAGAGACAAGAGCTGGGCTTAGAGCACTAGGCCCAGGGACTACCGTAACCACTGATTCTACCCTATCATGAAACAGGTAACCAGTTACCTAGAAAAGGAGGTGCTCTGTCCCTAAAAGGCAACTACTAAAGACTATTGTATAGGATGACTTCCAACAGAAGTCAACATTGGTTTATGGCTTAATTTCCTATTGCAGACCACAGAACAGCACAGAGATACAGGCCGTAGCTTTAGTACTGCAGGCAAGATAAATAAGCCAGGCCAGAGCTTGTGTTGTCCCAGCTTGATTCCTTTGGTGGCTAAGGGGGGCAGGGCAAGTATCTCAGGTAATGCTGTCAACCCTTTCCTTT
This sequence comes from Nipponia nippon, assembly GCF_047370975.1. NCBI lineage: Eukaryota > Metazoa > Chordata > Aves > Pelecaniformes > Threskiornithidae > Nipponia > Nipponia nippon. The sequence continues at coordinate 20,726,145 of NW_028262358.1, forward strand.
GTCTGGTCAAATAAAAAGATTCATGGAAGCGAAGTAGCCCCTTTGCCAAGCTTGTCACCTCAAAGAGGAAAGAAATATTTCACCTGTTCCTGTGCTTGTCCAACTTTTGCAGGTTATTCCAGTTTCAGGTTTCAATCCGCTTCTACATTAGTTAACAGGAAAGAAAGAAAGAAAGACTATACTGCATTGTTAGCCAAAAAGACACTGCAACTCCTCAAAACCTTCAGATGGTGATGTTCCAAGTTAGGTACAATTCACTGCTCCTAAATTAGGATGTCGGGCTCTCTGGACAGTCACTGGGAAGAGACACAGGTGCCTCCAGAAGGTTGCACCTGGATTGAATGTCTGAAGAAGACAGCGGGAGCATGTCTCAGATTGCTATTACGGAGTCAGTAGCTTCCTGTCCCACATTTAATTTGGAGGTTTTCTCCAGTGAGAACAGAGGGATTTCAGTCTGGACACCACAGGCCAGGATGCACGTGCCTTTTCTACACGGCAGCAGTCAGCTCCAGGTGCTGGCTACTTATTGTCTGCTGCATCCATACTCAGGCAGGCTGGAGCTCTCAGATCTCACTTTACTGAACTAATTCAGTATATGGCAAAACTTGGTAGCTGGGAGCCAAATTCTCAGTTTCAGATCATCAATTACAGATCAGCCACTGTCCTATAGAGAAGGGATGGAAGAGATTGAGAATGAGTCTTCAGAATGGACAGGGTTCCAGTTTGGCTTCCCCATTTCCCCTCCCACTGTACGAGAAGTTACAAGCAAGAGTTGCGTCTCGTTCAATACACTGAGATACGACTTCAGATCCTCTGAAGTAAAAACAAACCAATCTGAGAGTTGCGACAGCTTTGAGGAAATCAACATTCAGTCAGGCACACCTAAATGTGAAAACACGAAGAGGCTGTGGCTTCCTCACTGTCTGGGTTTCCTAAGGAAGGGTGGACCCATTTCCAGATAGCACAGACTTGGGTGGAGGGAAGGGGGAAGATCCTAGCAGCAACAACATCTGACACGAATTTCTGCTCTCCTAATCTTAAAATACAACAATGTGAAACCAGAGCAAGCGTGAAAGCTGAAGACTCCAGCAGGGTTTCACATCAATCAGGCTTTTCAGGAGAAAGTGTGTCAAAAAACAGGAGTGAGACAGCAAATGTTAGATGTCAGGATGATTTCTGAGCTCTTGCATAGTCAGAAGACAAAACAGGTTTAAATCCACAGCCCTTAGATTTACAGTCCACCTCAGAAGCTCACACTGCCCCTGCCCTGTTCCCAGTCCCCAGGTGGCAGAGAAGGCTACAATACAAACAATAGCTATCTTTGGGGCAAGGCCACTTAAATAAATGAATCACGCCAGTTCTCCCTCACTGACAAGGGGCTCCAACAAGGTTGTACACAAGCAGCAGGGGCTCCTTCCTCAGCAGGGCCTCTTTGCATGCAGCAGCAACTGCAAGGATTTGAGGAACGCAAGCACCAGGAGGGAGCCGCTCTCGGTTGCCCAAAGGAGGGGGAATAACTTGCAGAGCAGCGCAATGACAATGGACAAAAGGCAAACTTAGACCTAATATCAGAAGGATAAATTGCTGAGAATTCTTATGACTGGAGACTAATCCTCAGGGATTGCATGGCCCAGTGCCCCCCTGCTGCATAGGCCATCACACCTGCTCTGCTGCTTGAGATCAATCACTCCTTCGTGGTCAGAGAACTAGGCGAGATATAATAGTGGGTCTTATTCAAGCTCTGTGTCTGGGAACATACGCTTAAAAAGCAGGCACACAATGGCACAATTGCAGCCCCTCCGAACTGGTTGGGCCCTTGCAGTATGATAACCAGCTCTCATCCTTTAGGATACATGTTCAGACACTGCAAGGAAACCAGAGCTGAGCTGGAAAGGAGAATTTGACAGAACAAGGGTGGAGGTAGTCTTGAAAGGAGGGTTGGGAAAAAGGCAAGCTAGACATGAGGCATGTGTATACAGACTCGCTAGGAATGAAGTATATTGGGCTTCTGTTTTACTATTATAAGAAAACTGTTTTGCCTTTTTTTTTTCCCCAGTTGTTTTAAGCAGTTTTAAAGCTAGCTGTAGGTACTTTGAATCATCTATGCATCCAGGCCTAGCATTTCAAATTCATTAATTTAAAGGCATCATGAAATACAATCATGAAGTACTAAAAACGGTAAATGAAAAGGGAGTTTATATGTCCCTACTGTGCTGGACCATTTATAAAAATACTGAAGTAATGATAATATTAAACATGAGTTTATAATAATAGGAGTTTAAGACTGGGGCATATTATTCTAGATTTTATATATTTAAAATAAATATTAATTTAAACATAAGAGCATAGTGTTTCTTTCGGAGCACCAAAACAGAAACAGACCAGGCCACTTTTTACACTTAACCAGGGCAAAGTGAAAAATTAAACAATCAGTTTGAATGTCAGTAACTTCTTAGTACAAAAATCCAAGTATGTATTTGGAACACCAAAGAATCCAAGCACACACACACAGTTTCAGCTACATGTACGCAGCATGGTCTTCATTCACCTTTTGAATTTTGAAACACCTATGCTGGTCAAAGTTATCAGCTTCTTTATTCAGGGGACAAACACAAGTACAGATTTCAACCTCCCTCCTCCGTTGCCCATAACAAACCAGTATCTGGCAAAAGCCTAACAGGCGTACTCACATTCTGCTTTTACAAGATGGTCTCAGTTTTGAGCTGCTCATACAGGAGGCAGTTCAGTCTCCACCCAAAGTCCTGACTGGCAACAGCCAAATTCGCTGCACTGAGGTACCTGTGAACCTGTATAATAGATGCCAAGTGGGGTACATCAGAGTTGTAGCACTAAAAACTATTTGGACATACTAAGTTACTGGTCATCTTGAACAAGTATCAGTATTTATTGCAGGTTCATGGAATGCGTCCTTATCAAATACCACCGATTTTAAATGCATAGAAGTTTACAATTCCCTAATTAAACACCAGTCACCTTTTACATGCTATTGTTTGCAACTCCGTTTCATGCTTATTACTCTGAGATCATAAAAGTTCTTGTAGTCTCAAATACTGTGGTTTACACACATTTTCAAGACATTTATTCCCCCTGTATTGTGTACAAGAACATTTCAACACAAATAAGGATTTGGTGTACCTCTTTCTCTCTCCCCAGCTCTGTCTTAACGAGGCTAATTGAAGGTTATATATCTAAGTTATCCAGCGCACCTACTGAGCTGTCTCCAATTCTTGCGCATGGGCTAGTGTATCTTGCAGTTAAAATATATTAGTTTAAGTCCCATATTGCTTCTCAGCTGCAAATGATGAAAATGCCAGGTCAAGTAACACTTGAATGATAGTCTTCATTACAACACCTTATTTTGGTAAGGTATCTTTCCCCAGTGCTGTTATTTCACATATTCAAACTCCTCTGGAAAGTGATACCATCTAAAGGTATCAGAGGACAGTTTCTTGAATTCTCACTCAACAACAGCATGTTGTTCACCTGGGACATATTAAGCTAGGTGGTTTAAAAAGTCCTTATAGAATTGAGAAAGTAGCAGAGATTACCTCCTGGCAAGCCACTGTAATCCTAGCATTTTTCAATTTTACGTTGTTTTGCTTAATACTTCCTGAATTACTTCTTTTAAGTTTCTTTGTGTGAAGATAATGCTACGCCAAAGAAGATGAGAGTAAGTCGTTATCTGTCATTTATGTTACGAAGTTCATAACGCCCATCTGTCTTTGTGAAGATTATACTCTTCCAGTGCTACACCAAACAAAACACCTCCAAATCATGTAACTACCTACTGCTAGCAGTATTCAAACTAGTGTCAGTGTAACACAGTACTATTTCTGCCCTATTTAGTAGTGTAATACTGCTGTGAAGTGTTAAAAAGCTGACATATTAAACTCCCCAAATATAAATAAAGCTCTCTAATAAGAAAGGATCAAAGAGATTATGCTACAAGCTGTATTTCAAAAACTCACGAAAAACGGGAATCAACATAAAAGGAGAGGAAGGCCTGCTACATGCAGTTTTATGAATACATGAAATACAGGGAAAACTGGTTAGCTTTAGTGTATATTAATGTCAAAATGAGCTACATGTGGCACTTAACTGTTTCAGTACTATGTCAGGAAAGAAATCAAGCTGTGAGGGCATCTAAGAAAAGCCCAAAATTTTAGATTCAGATGAGACAGAACCCTAACTAAGAACACAGAATAGAAGAAAGGGTGAATAAGGGTCTCGGACAGCTTTGCTGCTATGACAGCCATCAGTTCAGGTTCTGTCAGATTGAAAAGAGCATATATGAGGAAAAAGGTTTGATGTTCAGTCATGCCATATCAAATCACTTGGAAAATATTTGGGATAATACTATCATATATTATAAAATAGATATTTAAAACATAAATTTTAAAAACACAGATTTTAAAATATATATTTAACCAGACTATTTTTTTTAAAAAAAGTGAAGGAGAGTATCTGACCTTCTACTGCAGGATGGCACCAATAGAATTCTCCACTCAAAGCACTGCTAAACCCATCTCCCTGTGCTGGCAATCTTTTCAGTACTGAGTTCACATGGCTATTTCTGTCCATTTTTACCTGGACTGTAAGGACATCCATGGGTTCTGCTTTTGCACATAAACATCCCTCTTCAACAATGGATTTAGGACCAAACACTAAAGTGTACTAGGAATTTTTATGAGCCAAGAACTCAGCAGTTGTGCTACCTCTCCTTATACCAACACAGCTCCAGTAACTCCAATTAACTTTTGATTTATACCATTAAAGTGAGAGTTGAATTATTGTCCCAGCATGCAACACACAGAAGGGTTTTTTTTTGTTACAAAACGAAGAACTTCACCGGTGAGGGAAGGGGAGAAGGGGCGGCTGATGCAGTTACTGCCCCTCTGCTCCCCCCACGCTGCAGGCACCTGGCTGCTCCTGTCAGCTCCTGAATGCTGCCCTTACAGCAAGGTGGTTGCAGGCGACCTGCTGCTAGGGTTGGGTGAGGACAGACAACCAGAGGTGCCATCTCGTCAGTCATCCCAAGCCAAGCTGTCCTTACGTGTCCTTCATTTGTCCTGAAAATGACTTCAAATATACGTAAACTCAGTAATAATCTCAGCACATCATCCATCTTAAAATTTAAACTATGACATTTCCTATTATTGAATAATATTTTAAAAATATTCTTGTATGCAAAAGACACGGCTTAGGTCAAATTTTTAAGGGTCTGATGTTACTCAGTTTATATTTTAATCATACTGTCTTCCGAGGATCAGGGCACTGTGATATAGCCAGCATTACTAAAGAGTCAGTTATGAATAATCTGCTCCTTTCCTAAGCCACAGAGAAACGTGCTAGAATTGCTACTAAGATAAATCTACAGACAATTTTGGTTAAGGCTTTACAAGGGTTTAAGAAAATTTGCTTAGGCCTCAAAGCAAAGCCATCCATCTGCTCTAAAGATGCATTGCTGGAAGAGTTCAGCTTCTACTGAAGCTGATGGACTACCATCGTTGTGCCCAGCCCACAGAAAGAGAGCAAGTGTTATCCCTGCTGCTTTTAAGAAGACAAATCAGCACCAGTTTTCATTAACTTTAACAGTTTGGGAACTAGACTCAACATACATTTTTAACCAACAGGATTTAAATAAAAGCAACAACCAGCTGCTCCTCTGGAATACGTCTATCTATTTGCAAGTAAAGTGACATTTATCAAAACCTAAAAAATGGAATCCACACCCAAGTTGGACATATTACCTTTAATACATTTCAGGAATCAACCAAAAATTACTTGTCTCCAGGAAGCACCTGAGTCTATGCAACTTTCTAAAGTGGAGACCTTAGGAAAAACACTTGGAATAGAAGCTGCCAAGTAAAGGGAAACAGCAAAGTCAAGAGTCCTTGGTGTGTAAGACTACTTAGTATTCAGAAGTTATAGCACAGTAATACCTAAAAACTGCAGCCTCTCTAAGCTGTGCATGATCTATTTTACAGGCTCTCCAGACCTCAGAGACCTTATTCTGATAAAGCGAGTGAACCGGTGAGATATACAGAGGTGGAATGACTGATGCCAGACCAATATTATGTACAGAATAAACAGTAAAAGGATAATAACATTAAAGTGAGGGTAGTTCTGCGATAGTGACACTGAATCCAGATTCAGGAGTCTGCGGAGATCTGTTATGAACTCCGAGAAGCTATTACCTTTCTTCCAGCCTCTCTTATTTATATAGACTGAGCTTTTTTTTGCAAAGGCAAGTGTTGTTTCACACTGTGGTAATACGCAATACTTAGTAGGACGGTGTCCCAACTCACCATCATAAATGAAACGCTAGATGTATAGGCACTTCAGATATTATTGGCAGAAGTAAAATTTAATATAGCTTGCCAGCATGTGGAAAAAATTTAAGGTCGGATTCAATGAAGTCAGTGTGATTTTGGCCTGAATCACCCATCTGCTACCTATATTAAGTAGTATAACATTCTCTATATAAATAAAATATATTCAATTTTGATCATGTTTGACATTTCTTACAGTGCTAAAATTTTTGTCATTTGTCAACCTGTATTTTTAGAGCTCTCTTGGACTGACTGCCAGGGCTCCATCTGGCAAAATTAGAGGTGTTCCTATTCCAAAGCATTTCAAAGCAATTCTCCCACATTAGTTAAAAAAGATCAAATTAAAGTGACTGCAGGTGATTGTAAAAAGATGGATTTTAATTTTCTTAAAAAATACAAACAATGAAATAGTAACTTAAAAAAAGACCTTTATGTTACTATACCAGCTACCTACCCATCTACCAATACTTTGTATAAGAGAGCTGAATCCAGAGCAATTATAAATTGAGCCTGGTGTAATATTTTGAAGGACTTATTGTAAATTATTGTATTATTTTTTGTTAAACTAATCACTGTATTACCCACACTATAAATGCAATTGTAATCTGAAAAACACCAACCCTAAGGACAATACAGATAACTAAGGTATCTAACATTTTAAATATAATTTTTTTTTCCCTGGGTGAGGTGAATTTGAGAGAGTTGGTCTCAGATGCAAGTCCCACTCCCAGGAAGATTCTGGTTTGTATTCTTTATTCCTGAAGAAAGTGTACTAGCAACTTCAGAGCCACAAACAGACCACTGTCTTCCCACGTAAAGTCTCTCTTTCCTCCCTGGGATAATCAAAGAGATGTCACCTTAAAGACTCACTGCACGTACAAGTTACGGTAAATCCTAGACTTTGAAAAGGCAGAAAGCTTGTCTGTCATGTCTCAAGCTACACACGTCATCACTGCCAGAACAATTACCAAATACCCTGCCCAATTTGGTAAATACTCCAGCATGGGTTATCCATAGAAATAAAGCTCTACATCTTCTAAAGCCAGGACCCTGTCACTTCTCGGAGGAAGCGCTAGCCAGTGCCAGTGGTAGGGCCCTTACCCCAAGTGGGCAGCCTACAAAAGAAGCACCCCACTTAGCCAGCATGGCGCGCACGCATCCAGATTCCCTGTAAGATCCCAATGCAAGGGAGGACCTCAGTGACAGCAAAGCAGTTAATGGAAATTAAGAGTATTCTAGGCTCACCAGCTTCCCTTGGGACTTGGCAATCATTGGCAAGTCTTAGAGAGATGTCTCAGTAGGATGTAATGGTCCTTGTTAAGATTTCCTGGAGTGGAGCAGGATCCCACCTCTCCTCGCTTGCTCCTAGTAGCCTGTAAAAACTTAATTATTATTAAATTTTTTTTCTCTTTCATGACTTTTCTGGGGATAGAGTAATGCATAGCCTCATCAGCCTTCAGCTGTCACTGGAACCAACTCCTGTTCTCTTCCACTCTCCAGGACTTGTATTGGCTTAGATTTTAGAGTCTATGCATGAATTGACATAGATATGGCACATGCACACAGTGCTACATACGTAAATATTAAACTTATTTATTTCAATGATTGCTCCTTGTCCAGCTAAGCGATTTGGAAAGAATAAAGCAGTTGGCAGGGAGGCAATGGCAAAGTCACAAAAGGCAAATACAACAGCGATACTGTTCGCTAGCCAAGTACATTAGCTCATTTTAATCTTTTCTAAGAGTACATTACATCACAACTCCTTATCTGCCTCATTTTTTTCACTGTACTGGCCTTTAAGAACATATAAATCATAATGAAAATACAACATTAATCTCTATCGCTTACCTCACCATTATAAAAACAGTTATTAATATAAGCAGTCAAAAGGGGTTTCCTTGTACAGAATGCAGTTATGGAAAACTGGCTTAGAAAAAAACCTCGCTTTTGCGCTCATCAGCTCACAATGTCCTATGTTATGTAGATGCCTTAGCTGGGGACCTCTCCTAAGGCCCATGTCTCAAAGGCACAGCTGTGAATGACAGCTGATGTGACAGGCACTACATAAGCATTACACGCTGCTTTGGCAAGGTCTGACCGCAGGTCAATTAAACTATCATAACATTGTTTTTATTTCAGGACGATTTATTGCTTACCATGTTACATACACCCCTCAGAGAAACCACACTCGAGCAGGTGCAGTGGTCACGAAGAAAGATGGACAATAGCAACAGCAACAGCCCAGCTTATTTCTTTTCCTTTTTAATTTCTTTAGATCGCTAGCACTGCAAGTCTTAGCTCTTTATAATTAATGGCCTCTGTGGTGCACAGAAAATCCTTGAATTGCTCTCATTACAAACATTTAGAAAGAATCTGGCTGTAAATTGAGTTATGAGTTTTAAAAGAACTAAAAGCGAGTTTTATTTTATAGCTAAGACAGAGTGCTACTCTTTTTAAACCATGTAAAACTATTTTAGCTTTTTCTGTAGATTTCACCCTCTTATTCTGTTCCAGCCACTGGGATATATAAGCAGTAGCATCGCTACTCCCAGACAAACCAAAGTCGTTTGTTGTATGATACTAATCTTCTACGTCCCTTCAACATGAACATTAGAACAGAAAAAGCCAGGCATTTCCTCCAGTGATTCATAACACACCAAGTACATGGTATCACATCAGTCCATGAAATCTATCTTCTGTTATCTGTGTATTGTAAATCAACATAATCAGCATAACCAAACGATTATATGAGGAGAGATTTGTCATGAAGGTGCATAGCAATTATGGCACAGTACACAGTTCCAGCTCTCAAATCCACTCTCCCTGAATGATGAGACCAGCAAGTATTCCCATGACCAAACCACAGCTGTCATTTAACTAAACCCTGTAGTTACACAAATACGATGTCTGAAATCCAATGTCTTGGTTACATGGTTTAGCCCAGTATTTGTAACTACATCTTGGAACTTCTCTGGGTAAGAAAACTCAGAGGACAATATTTTAATTTATGTATTTGAGCCTTTTGAATTGACTTAATCTGATACTACTGACAGTAAGTCTAGAACATGTGCGTTAACTATGCCTTTCTCCACAGTAGATTTACTTCTAATTTCCATACTTTGTGGGAAAAAGTTCAGTATTGCAAGGCACTTCACGCCCAATTTTTTAACTCCTGATTTTAGATACACACATATGTCATACACATGATTTATACTTTTCTTGCCGTCACTGAGAAGTAAATAATGTTCACTTACTGTTGTTTCCACCTGTATTCTCTGGTATTTAATGGTAAAGTATATGCACTAACTGCCAGAAAGGGCATTTTAAAATGTTTTACTGCACTATATACACAGATAGGCAACAATGGCGGCACCAGTGCTGCTGACCTCCAAGAGCTTTTCTTTAGGTTTTGTTAGGATAAATAGTTAAAAATATTCCCAAAACAGGCTAGCCTGCAGAGCTGGTCTTTCAGACAATCGTGAATGAACGCAGCTATAGTCCTACCGCTGCTCCAAGGTGCGCACAAGCCTGCCAAGGCGGCAGCAGAATAAAGGTAAATGATGTACTCTGAAAACGTGGCAAACTCGGTCTGCCCCAAACGTTATCGATCTCACAAGCCCCGGCTTCAGAAAAGGGAGAGTTTCTTTGTAACACTTTATGTCTTCAGATGGTTTATAAGGAGAATTCAAACTCTAATGCCCTGGGACAAAAACTAAATTAAGCATAATTCAGCTTATGAGTTACAGCAAAAAAACATTCTGGACAACATCAGGTTTTACTACATGTAATGGCTTTATGAAACGTATAAGTGTTACTGTTCTATAAAATACATTTTTCATTCCAAAAGGCAAATTATAATTCATATTTATCCAGGACTTTCCTTTTTAGTGTTTTAAACTTACTTTTAAAAGAAAGACACAGGATTGCCAAATCAAAGATTTATTATAGTGTTTTTATTAACAAACTTTCATTGGAAAGTTCTGGGCGCATTAACATAGGAGGCACATTGGCTTCGACGTTTGGCATTTGACAGTCAACAGAATTGCACTTCACTGTGACAGCCTTGCTACAACAGCGCGAATTTTCACGGCAACCCTCGTAGCGAGCCTCTCTCACTGACCTATTCAGCAGATGTTTTTTATCATTTTGGTCAGCCTTCAAAACCCGGTCATTCTGCAAAGAATGCTGATCTATCTTGCCCTCCGCTTTCTTTTTCTGCTTTGACAGAGAGGCTTTCTTGCTTTCAACCCCGTTCACTTCTGTACCACCCTTTTCATCACACATGTCTGTCTGCTGACAGAATCCCTTTTGGTTATTTGACACACTGTTCTCACATTCAGAGCAACGCACTATTAGAGGTCCTGCGTTTCGGCAGAGACACTGTGAGGAGCTCATCACCTTCGGAACAGTTCTTACGGTTTCCTCTGGGTTTTGATGAGCACGTGAATCTGTCCTATTTATTCGTTGATGTGCCTGGAACTGTTGCACAGACTGGAGGAAAAAATTTTTAGGCAGCGAGTTCTGCGTCATCGTTCTTTTGAGCCTTCCTTGAAGGCAACTGCAGTGGAGGACATGCTGGACTGGATGCACATAACCTTCGGCAGCTTGCTGTAAAGCATTTATAGGAGCTACAGAGCTTTGGATCTGTACAGTTCCCGGTGAAGGAGAACACTGGTAACAGAAGGTGTCACTTAACTGTTGACATGAGTGTGGACTCCACTTCACTGCCACTTGCTTATATGCATCAGGACAGCTACACTGCCTGTTTTGAGAGAAAATGGGGCATATGGTGTGTTGGTCAATAGATGTCTGTAGCATAGCTGAACTAGCAACATTTTTTATGCTTCTACTCACTTCGCTATTATAGGCTGGATGCATAGGCATACATGGGTTTTGGGGCCTGCTGCTGAAGAGCTCTGAGCAGATATGAGTTTCTTCATAAGTCACTTTCTCTGCAGGATTACAGATACTGGTTTGTGACGCCAGAGGCTCGAGCTCATAGTGCTCATGCTCCATTTCTGGTTTTTGACTTCTGGAGTCCAGCTGATATTTGCTAACAGGATGTGATTTATTTTGACCTCTGCCTCCTTGGGCTGCTGAAAAGGTCTGAGAGAAGGCATTACACCGCAGTTTTTTTGGTAGTGGGATCTGGCCGCAAGTGCCCTGGGGTCCAAGGCATCGGCACATGCACTGGAAGAAGAACGTTGCAAAAGCCCAACTAATGCACATTATAAGCATCATAAAAGTGCCAAGCTGTGTGTATGCCAACACTGTAGAGGGCATCATCATTGCTCCAGCTACAAATGTAGTCAATGCTGCCATTGCAATAGCAGAACCCATACGGCTTAAAGAAAAAATGACTTTTCCCTCTCGGTCAGGGTCAGGGGCTAAGCGATAAGCCACCCCGTAATGAACAGCAAAGTCGACAGATAAGCCAACAGCCACCGAAATAGTGACAGATTCTAACACATTTAGCTCCCATCCAAGAAGAACCAGAGAACCTACAGTGACAAAAATAGTTCCAGCTATTGAAACTATTGCATAGAGGCTTATAATTATATTCCAAGTTGTAAGAAGCATTACACTAAATGCAACAGCAACGGAAAGACCCATGGCAATCAGAGTACCATCAGAAAGACTGTCCTGAAGATCGTAAAATTCAAGGTTACTCACAAACCAACCATTGCTAAGACCTTCAGGAGCAGAACTAAGCTCACTCGAAATCCATGAGTCCACCTCTTTGTAGAACTGATGCATTTTCTCATAAGCCAGCGTGAAGAGGTAGGTGCTTTGGAACTCCAACACCACTGCCCTGATGGTGTCATTCAGGTCAAAGCGAGGCCCTGGGGTTTTACTATCTAAATGGTACCCTGTGCTTCTTTCTAGCTCCATTATAGCTCTCTTAATACATAATTCAAAAACTTCTTGTTTGTATGGAAAGCTCCAGTGGCTGCAGCAGGGGTAAAGAGATGGCTCATCGCAGTCTTGATTTTCCATCCACTGCTTAAATGTTTCAATGAAGCAGCTTGTGAAGTCTTGTTCGTCAGTCTGATAATAAAATGTTTGATTTCTTAACTTCTGACAGAAACGTAAAATCCAAACCTGTGAAGCTGGGCTAGCGATACTAAAACTGCTATCTAGCTGCAGCTTTCCTTTACTTTTAGGGTTTAAAGGGTCACCATTATCCTCCGGTGTGACACCCCAGATTACTGTAATTGGCATGTGGAGCTCTTCTCCATGGTGGACACGTTCAAACATAAAAAGCTTTTTGTATTCTGCGTCATATCGTTCAAATGGGTGAGAAGACCTAAATACCTGAAACTCAGAGAGCTCCAATGATGGCAATTTCATCTTTGGATTTACACACACAATATATGCTCCACCAATTGTTAAGGCAAGGAACCAGAAAAGCCAAATATATCGAAATTTGATAACAATGCATGGCAAAACTTTTTCAAAAAATATCCTGGATGCTTCTGAGACTGCAAAAATAATCTTGTGGAACATTTGGCACAACACTGTCCAGCAGTTTTTGTTGTTATATACTCTCTGCTGAGGTTTCTTAAAGCAACTGAAAATATTGAGAAGATATCGTTCATGTAATACAACTACAGCAGGTAGCCAGGTAACCATCAAAACATAATTCACCAAAATGGCAGTGCCGGCATAAACACCAAAACACCTGATTGCTGTGATATTGCTGACATAATTAGCATAGAAGGCAGCAGCGGTAGTAAAACTCGTGACAAACATGGAAAGAGCAGCGTGCTGCAACGTGATGCTCACTGTCTCAGAGGTTCCAGCATGAGGTTTGTCAAATTTTGTGTAGTTCCAGACATCACATAAGACAAAAGCATCATCTGCTCCAATCCCAACAAGAATAATCAATGCTGTGAGATTCATGAATGGAAAGAACTCAAAATTAAATACTACCCGATAGAGAAAATAAGAAATAATCAAGGAACTAATTATTGCAAACATAGTCATCAGCGTGATAAACATGGACTTCGTGTATACACACATAACTAATAAAACAATTACAATGGCTATGGCAGGATACACAGTATCCATCAACAGGTAATCTTGAAACAATCGATGTTTTATTCCAAACTCAATCCCTGTGACGGTTGTTACACCATCAGAAGCGTTCCAGTTCTCAAAGTTATCTAGGTAAATACTCATCATGCTTTCCCCTTTCTCAGTCGGAGAGAAGAGCATGCTGTATTTTAAAGCTGGTAAGACATAGTCAGCTGTCTTTGGGCTTAGAAAATCCTTGTCCACTAGATAGTGAAGGATCTGGTAAACGGCGTTGTACTTGGTACATTTGCGAGGCACATTTGTACACTTGAGTTGGTCTTTCCTTTTGGCATTCATATCCCAGCAGTCCGGCCCCAGGGTTCCGTTGTAGTAGTATTTGGCACATGTGCGAAGCAGCTTTAGGGTGTGAGAGACATCCCGTTCTACAATTTTTTGACACGACGACCTGTTGTTTAGAATAGCAATATAGTTGCCCAGTGTCCAGCTGGGACAGCACGAAGCAGCAGTGGCTCTCTGGCAGAGATCGCCAAACTGGGAATGGGATCTGATCTGTATAAAGACAGGCAGGGCAAAAAATCCAGTTTAAAGTAATAGGCTGAATTACTAGAAACATTCATCCGCAAAAAAAATCCCAAAGTGATGAAAATTCAGCTTATGGTCCTTTTGTGTTAACGTTTTAAATTCTTATTTCCACACACATTGTTTTTGATCAGTATTCTCTTACATTCAGCAGACTAAACCAGCAGTAACTCAGTATACTGACTTGTCGCAGCAGCATAAAATTGGCAGAAATGTTAAGGATATTGTAACTCTATCGTTTGAAGATGCACTGAGGAGTTTTTTTTTTTCCAGACTGAGAACTGTTAACTCTCTTCTATTATCTCACGCTATACTCCTGAAAATAAACAAATCAGCCATATATCAATGAAGGTTCATTCTGCTTGGGATCACATACTGAAGTTCCTAGGAGAGGCAGGGACTTACCATCCAGAAAGAAAGGATGTGACAGCTTTACAACGACTTCCATCATCTGACCTCTCTTCTACAACCCTCACTTTATGAGTCTTTTTTAGCTCTTGTACAGCTGACAGACATTTCCCCCAACCAGGTCAGCCTGCCACCCAGGCACTGTGTCCCCCGAAGTCATGCAGGATTTCCAAGGCCCAAGCACAAGGTAATTCCACTGTGGCATGAAGCACCGCAAAATAAGCCCTGCTGCACAGAGACAACAGTCGTGCCTCTGAACGCTGCACCCACCGTGGGACGAAGTCCCAAGAGTTGGCTCAGGAGCGGAGCGGAGGAAGACGCAGCAGCAGCAAGGCCAGAGAAGTCACAGGGACAAGCAGGCGCCGGGGGCAAATGCAGACAGGGCACAGAGCTGGGTCATGGGGGAGGACTGCTGTTGTCAGCTCAAGTGACTGACCAAAGCCTAGGAACTCCTACCAGAGCTTTACAAAAATGACAGCAATTTTAACGTTTTGGTTAAGGACTCTCCTTAGCTAAATCCCTTAGGGGGATAGTGTTCTTTCACTTCAAGAATATTCCAGGTTTAGTTGAAACCAGTAAGAGCACGACTTGGCTAAACCACCATAAGGCACTTCTAGGCAAAACTGAAAGTATCTATAAAATAGAACTGAAACTCTTAAGTAACGAGGTTAGATCAGGGAAATTTTATCAAGTTGGGAAAACTCAATCTTGATAGGGCACAGGGAATATAAGTCTTAAGAGCCAGAACTGCTGGCTTATTATATGTGATAAATTAGAATTAATCCTTCAAATAGTTAGATATATGTAAGATTTTAGTCTTAATCAAGTTACATAGCATGAACATATATTAATACAGTCACATTAATAAAGCCATGTGCTTAACAGTTTACAGGATTGGGCTCTGAAACCATTACCCATGTATGATTTAAATTCAGGTGATCTGAAATACACCACTTGGCTGCTGGTTTGGTTTTTTTGTTCGTTTTTTTTTAGCAAAATTGTACAGGTTTATTAGCAATCCTTTATAGTGTACACAAAAAAACTGCACTTGGGGATTCTCATGGCAGTTATAAAAGCTTTAATATGGACTTAATTTTGTCAACAATTAATTTTGTGAACAATAACAAAGTGGCATTCCAAAAAACCAGGATAATTCACATTTGATTGTTTCCAGATAAAAACACTCACATATGCAAACTCAGGAAAAACTAAACAACCTACTAAATAAAAGGAAGCACTGGAATAGCATATCTGTATTTTTCATGGCACATCTCCAGGTTAATCCTATGAGGATATAATAGGCTAATGGGGAGGAAAGGATTGTATTGTCTTCTCTATGTATTCAAGTTCAAGATGGGACAATGAGGTTTATGTGCTGTTCTTCAACACTTGCTGAAGGCCATAAACATTCACTGGTAAAGTAACTGTTGCCAAAGATAAAGTAACATGAGCTGGCAGCTGGAAATTAGAAATTAAAATACAAAATTTAGCTCTGGATACCTCATTAAAATACTACATAAAATGTTAATATATTGTAGCGTTGGGCTTTGTTGGTGATCCAAAGGAACTGAAAAGGCCACTTTGCTGTTGCCAGACTTGGTCTGCCAATGGCAACACGTTCATTTATTTTGGAACAAGTAAGGAAACTAAGCTGTGCAACCTGCGCACATGCTGTATCTGTGGGCAGATCTGCCCAAATGGATCTGCCCAGTGACAGAGAACCACAAATACACGGTTTTGGGGAAGCAGTCTGAGGAGATCATTTACAGTCTTTGAAGTTTATAAAATAACTGTCTACAGTTTTTAGGGAAAACACTCTGCAATTAACAGGTGAAAAAAAGGGCTGCTCTTATCCAAGTAGTAAAAAATTAGAACACCTCCTATAGCTATTTTGTATATAAAGTTTCCATGAAGATTATAGGACTACCATATGCTGAGCAGCTGCAGGATGGAGCCCCTAAGTGTCAGTAAAACATATAGTTAAAGTAGTTACAAGCAGATGGGAATCCAATTAACACATAGGGGATATATTGTTAGTTCATACTAAAGCAAATACTAGTTGGTGCTGAAATCGTGCTTATCATGAGAAAAACACATAAATTCTAAGGTTTCCATTTTCAGAAAATAGTGCTGATTTTCCTGTCTTCGAATACAGAAAGCTTTGCCACTTATTTCAACAGAATTGTGGCCCTAAACAAGCATGAATTCAACAACAAAAATAACTACAGCCAGAAGAGAGTCTGTAAGACCAGAAGGTCACTGAAGTCATCAGTTTCTTCCGATAGCTGCAGTGCAAGTCAGCATCCTCTCTAGGGACTGGCTACAGCAGAACGTAGCATTCAGAAGTGGGGCATATCACAGCACTGCACGAGTTCTTAAAAAGTGTTAGAATTGCTTAGAAATTGTTAGAAAGTGTTAAAATTGTTTAAAGATGTTATTTTAAAATAACAAGCATTCTTTAAAAAAATGAATGAAAAAAGCTTCAGCCCTTTCTGAGCCCTGAGTATCTAATTTTTATTATAAATTTACATACACAGACCAGCAATAATTGCAAAATGTAACCATATCAATTTGTTTTGTCTACTAAGCAGCTAAAAATCAATGCTGCTATTATGATGCACTTTCTGCTCACCTGAGTGTTCGATTACTATATTCTTAAGTAAATACCTAAATTACAAAAAAGATCCATAGAAACATTATCTGCAACAAAATTCTCTACAAATATCTACACAACTGTGGGTGTAGCTGAAGTAGCCAACATTTAATTTTCTGAAGTGTTCTTATTTCAAAGGAAGTGCTATATTTATGGATAAAAGATGTGTGGTGCTTGTTTTCTGAAGTAAAGTAGTTTCATCCTTCCCCTCAGAAAGTAAAGCAGTATTTGAAATAATACATTATTATAAAAGTGTGCATATAGGGAGGAAAAAAAAAATTTCTCAGGAGTAATGCAACCATTACAAAAATTATTCTTCAGAGGTAATTAACTGTCTTTATTCTTATTCAGAAATATATTTTTTTTAATTCAGACTGCATTGCTTTGTAGTGATCTATACTACCTGGGATTTACCTGCATCAGCTGTCTATGTGACTGAAACTCTACAGTTAAATGCACAGATTAGCATCTCCTCCCTAACTATCAATTTTTACCCTTGTAAAAGGTTATTCTCCACTGTATCTCCTGACTGAACTGGCGATATGATTACTCCCTAGCTCAGTTCATTCAAAACTGAGCTGGGTTAGTTTAAATACTGTACTTTGCTCACCTGGCTCATTCTGATTGAAAGAGATAAAGGGTAATCACAGGAGCCATCCTGTCGGGGCAATAATCTCTGATGGGGAAATAAGGAACATTTCATGAGCATGTGAGGACAAAAACCACTTACACCGACAGAGGCCAACCAGGACAAAATGCCTGTCAGCAGACTGCCAAGGGAGATTCATTACACAATGTTTCGCTACAGCTCAACGTTTTAAGCAAGCAAATGCCAGCTGTTAGGGAAAACAGTCAGGGAATTTGCTAAATTAATACAGTTGTCTGAAAGACAATGATAAACAAATCTAATAAGTAAAATACTCCTCATGAAATAAATGTGGTATAATACGAAGTTAATTGTTTATGATTATTTTTGTTTTGGAGAAGAAAAAATTGGAAATAAATAGATCATTATTAATAGAAGAAAAACATATTACTTCATTTCTGTACAAAGTCACTAGTACACAAAAATTTTTGGTTACTCAGTCAGCAGTTCAAAGGAGTTCACTCCAGCAAGTGACAAGCTTATATTTTACAAATGTACCATCTGAATGCTTATTTTATTTTAGCCTTTGTCAGTTAACTTCTATCAGTTGAAACCGGACATCGATTTCAATCAGCGCGTTAAATTATCTTCTAAGACATGTAAATGAAGCTATGGTAGCCTCTGAAGCTGGATATTAAAATGGTTATTTTGACTATGCAAGGTACTGAGCACAAGGAGAGCCAAGAAAAATCACAACGGGGCCAGACAGACCTGGCCAACATATCTTCTTTCATTTTCTCAGTTTTAAAGAGAAAATCAAAATTACTCTGAAAGTATCAATATCCACATCTAATTAATTGGGCTATATTTCTAGCTACTGTATCTATGTTCCTTTGATGTCCATCTGCCAACCTATTGTCTTTTGACCTAAAATAAATAAATAAATAAATAAATAAATAAATAAATAAATAAATAAATAGCTGAGTGACCCACTGGGTGCCAGGGAAACCTGCATATGCTGTGAGGATGCAGCTAGTTCATCTGAGGGGTGAAAAAGCAAGAAAAATTAATTATTTTCTGGGAAACAAGCACAAAAATCCGTGGAATAATATTCTAAGAGGAAACACACAGCAAAAGTGAAGATAGTCCTTTCTGCAAAGAAACTTCTGAAGCAACCCTCCTCCACCCCGTTCTGGATGGTATTAGTAGCAAAACCAAATAAATTCCCCTATATAATCTGATTTACAATTGAAAGTTGTTTTTTAACTTTGTCTGCATGCTGACTGACCATTCGAAAAGGATGTGAACAACGTGAAGTCCTCTCATATGCTACTGGATGGCAACGAGCAGCAAAACAAAAAGTTTCAAATACATGCTTCATATCTGCAATTTAAACAAATACCATCTTTACTTACCCTCAAGTTATCTACATTGCACATTGACTTAATTGCATTCAAATTCCATAAATTTTCTCCTTCTGTTGATGTAAACACCACTCGTGAATAGCGATCACCTGAAATTACAGGAGGGTGGTTTTATAGATTGTTTGGGTGTGTCTGGTATCAAAAGACTGAGGCAAAATCCCACCATTCAACTGACAGAGATGAAATCTTTGTCAGGTCATGGGAATCCACCTCCTTTTCAAGATGAGCTATTTATCTGCAAGACTCAGTCCACATGAAAGTGTCAGTTTCCTTAAAGTGCTTATAGTAAATACGGCATCTTCAATACTATATACCACCTAGAAGCTCTACAGACTTCTATTCAAGCAAACTATCTTCTGAAATATGACAAACAAAAATCAAAAGATCTAATCAGCAAACTATGAAATTGTTGGCACAGCATAATGCAGTACACAGATAACAGTAATCAAAGGCTGATTTAGTAAGTCATTTGGGAATATAAATAATAATTATAAAGCTGTTTCTACAAGAATGTTTTTGCTTTAGAAGCCAATGACTGCAGTGGAAATTGTTGTGATATCCTTGAGGCCGTTTTTAAGAATTCTACAGTTTAGACACATACAGCTTAAATTACAAATTAAATCACATTTATTAGAAGACAGCTTTTAGGAAAGGAAATAATTACTTAGTGGCAGTGAGATCTTTATGCATAGCTAACAAGGGAAACATATATACAAACATAAATATATGGTACTGCATAACACAATATGGTGCTTTGGGTTAAGAAACATTATCACATTAATTACAATATTCCAAAAAAAAAAAGGCTGAATTTTTCCCACTACTGTGAATGTGCAGAATTTTCGCCTTTCACGAGACTGTAATGAAAAGACTCAGGGGTAGTGCTTTATGACCTCTGACCGTGCTTTAGGATCAAGGAAACTGAAATCTGCAGATCCTGGAGCAGACAAAGAAAGATAGCAGGAATGACAAAAATGGGTCAAGAGGAAATCAACTGTTTTCTTTACATAATGGACTGGCAAACTTTCCCATAGAAGCACAATTCCTTCATGACTGCCACAACTGAGACTACACAGAAACAGTAGTGGAAAGAATGAGAGTGAGACTATGCAGAAACAGCGGGCAGGATAAGAGGAGTTAATTCTGCGTCAAGTTGCAGTTAATGCTCAGCAGAGTTTCGAGTACATTTCCTCTTCCTTACACAAGATCTGCTCAGTCTAATTTGGTTCTGCTCACAGGAGCAGAAATGACGACCTTGCTCACATCCTCTCACTTAGATGTAAGACCATACCGTAACTGAAAAAAAAATCATGAATCTGTTTTTCACCCCGGTTTTTACTGGCCATTGATCTCTCAGATCAAGTAATATAAACAAATAATTTCACAATTATGTTTTTGTGTTCTGTTATCAGTCCTCACATATTGAAGCAGCTGCAAAAGAGCCCAGGTTATTATATGAATAACGGCAAGATCTACATCTGCTAATGCATGCTCTCTGCCAGAACAGGACTTATCAAAGTTTTGCAGTATGCCTTGTAAAAAGTCAATAAAGATTTCTTTGTCTTTTTTGTCCTCTAGTTTAACTCAGACAGCTTCATAAGCCTTCAGTACTTAAAGGTGGGGTTTTTTTTGTTTGTTTCTTTCAGGGGAGTGTTTTGTTTGGGTGTTTTTGTTTGTTTTTGGTTTTTTTTTTTTAATATGTGTGTAGGTTTTTTGTGTGGTTTTTTTTTTTCTCCTAAACGAACCCCTAAATTCTGTACAAGATATGACCTGTGGATGTCTTTTAGGACATACACAGGAAAAGTATTTTGATTTAGGTTTTTTAGAGTTAAGTTAATGGCACAGATAAAACACAACTTCTTCCCTAGTGTGAATTAAGTGCTACCTCTATAGTCACACACAAAACACTGCTTTTACAATGATCAGCATTACCAATAACTAATAAAAATCTTTACAGGAAATAGAAACACTTAAAGGAAGCACTTTAAGTAAATACAGTTGCTTCCTAGGAAGAACCAATAGAACACAACATTTCAGCCCAATTTCTTCAGAGACTTCTGCACACAGAAGGAAGGTGCTTATCATGAAGCATACTAAACAAAAAATATTTTCCTAATAAGGCATACAATACGCAGAAGAGCTCAGAAAACATTCAACTGGCAGAAGTTTTTAGCCTTCCTTACATCATTTCTCCACTTACTTGGAATATCGCAGAAAAAGGTATCCTTGTGGAAGTTCCAGTCTGCTTGCCTCTTCTCTCTTTCGTAGTGATCATCTGACCATCTGTCATCTTGATGACTAAAACAGAATAAATAGTTTTACCTTAGCAAAGAGACTGTTAATAAAAGGAGCATCCAAACAAGTCCCACATCTTAATAGCTCTTACAAATGAGAAAATGTATTTTTCCCAATGTGACTTTGGTATAATAAAACTGAAACATTCATTGAATTTTTTGTTTAAATTAGAGACTTTGGAGGAAATGACATTGAGCCCAGTACTGAAAGTATCTATAATTCAAAGAGCAAACTAAAATTATACACTTTTTTAAAGAGCTTGCTATGGGAAATACCTAGTTCCATGTGAAAGGCCTTGAGAATTGTAGATGACCAGATTCAATATATATTGAAATCAGTGGCAGTTTATATATTAACTTCAGAGGGTATTGGAGCAAGCACTATGTACATACAAAAACCCCCAATAAAGTAAAATGCATTTTTAATACAAATTCTTACCTTTTAGCTTGCTCATCTGCATATTTGAAAGGATAGTTTGCAAGTGTTGCTTTGTACCCTGTGTTTTTCACCATATTGTTCCACGTGACCAATCTCTGTCCTATGGCTGTCCCTCTTGGTTCAAAACCCTAAGAGAAGAGCATCAGCAAATTCCATTAATACTTTTCATTCTTTAGCTCAGACGGGAAAGTGGAAACATGATCAAAGCGATGGATAGATTTCATTATGAAGCATAGTTACTCCAGGTAAAATGCTTTATGACAGGTCAGACAAAATAATGACCAACTGTATAGAGTGACAAGGGATTAAGAATTCTCGCACGTACTACTACTCTCCCTGAGAAGTGATGATGATGATTTAGTCTATCAAACATTTCAGCACTTCTTTTTCAGAGCAAGGGCATTCTACGAAGTCCTCTTCCGTATCTCAATTATTACTCTTTACTGATTAAAAGCACTCAAGTATTATCTTCTCTCTTTCGCCAAGAATAAGACAAATCTTAAAATAATTTTGAAAGTGACTTTGAAACAATTTTAATAAATTGGCTGTTTTCAAGAAATATCCATTACATATGGAGATATACAGATATACGCTACTATAATATAAATAACAATAACTTATAGGAACAGTATATTTGTATTTGAGGATAATAATTAAATACAATATTTTCCATAAAAGTCCTGAAAGCTACTCATGGGTAAGACAGCTGACGAAAAGTAAGAAATGAGTGCAGTATTTAATAGAATCTGATAAAAATTACTTTCAGTCTTCCAATATGGATATCGTTTCATCCCCAGAAGGCACTTAGAATTCCCTTTCCTGGCCCTCACTCTTTGAAACCTGATTTAGAACGTATGGTTTGTGTTGTACTGTGCTGTACATCTAAAACTGTGATGAATTTACATTATTCAATGTACAGCAGTTCTGTTGAAGGACATATGAGCTTTCAATAGCAAAATGCAGAAGGAATTTAAACTAGTGGATAACACTCTGATGGCAACTGCATCTTTGTATCACCTTTAGCTGCTCCAATGTCAAGATTTAATACTTTTTTTTTTTTTAATTAGAGGAAT
Source organism: Nipponia nippon (assembly GCF_047370975.1). NCBI lineage: Eukaryota > Metazoa > Chordata > Aves > Pelecaniformes > Threskiornithidae > Nipponia > Nipponia nippon. The sequence continues at coordinate 20,748,992 of NW_028262358.1, forward strand.
TACAAGGCTCTTTAACACCTTATTTCTTTTGTGGATTCATTAGACAGAACTTGCTTCTGCAAGCTTACTAGCAATTGAATCTCTCTGGAAAGTGATTCCCAAACAGATTTATAGTACAGGGAATATGCCTGAAAACAGGCATATTAAAAGTCAGTTTTTTCCTCTGGGCAGATCTCAGTTTAAGAGGAATATATCAATTGCTGTACTTGCACCTGCTGTTCACTGCTATCACTGAAAAAGCAGCAAACCAAAAATACTTATTTGACAGTACAACTGATTAATATTTACCTACCAGCAACGGATCAGAGAAATCTGGAAGATCTGGGACTAATATTCCAACCAGTGCACACACCACTATTAACACAGTACACATGCCCAGGACCACCACAGGCCAGTCAGCTATCAAGGCAGCATAGCTACACAGAGAGGAGCAAAGAAAAAGATGTTACAGAAATAAAGGGTATATACAAAATTAATCCATACTTCTCTAAAGAACCATGTTGAAACACTGACCTGTTTTCATTGTTTTACTTACATGAAATTAAGCTAGCTATCACCCATGGATGGAAACCATTTGGAAACAGTTTATTTCTACACTCTTTTTTTTTTTGAAGTAAGAAAACAAGCAAACAAAACCCCACCACTTTCTATCAAATCTCCCTACTGAACCTTTCTATTCTTATATAGAAAAGCTTTTCATATCAGACTACTATTTTTTTCCCCACAGGATTCTGACAAAAATGCAGGCTTTATCTTAGATTGTCTTTGTGCTGCCACAGAGGTGATTAACTATGGGCTACCAAAATAGGTATTTCTGTTGTTTAGTACACACTCAGTATTTAAAACTGCCATAGCAATTATTTACATAGAGTGTTTTTACATTAAAAATGCAAAAAAACACCCATATGTGAAGTGAAAACTGTTGTTTAAGACTAAACACTTTTTTTTTATATATAAATACTTTTTCCTTAGCTTTATACTTAACTTTTAGCATGGATATTAACCATGGTTGGGGGCGACTAGAAAACAGATGCTTTGTTAAAAATGTAATGATAGAAAACATCGCAGTTTCTTCTTTGAAAGCTTAAGCTTTTTTAAGAAAAGTATCAAAGAGAGGAAAAATCAATTTTAAAGCAGAACCCAAAAGAAAACATTTCCTCTATATTTAAAAGTAATTTAAAAAAATACTCAAACCCTATATACTAACGATCCATAAAATCTGTTGCAAATTCAAAGGTACAAGGGAGTTGCAACACAATACATAAACTAATTAGCATTAATTGCTTATTCTTCTAGTATAACACTATCCTTGGACCTTAACTCCTAGTTCATTCTAAATTTTAAGAGTGCAAGAATTTTTATATGCAAATCTAATTTTCATAATTTTCATAAAATATTTTTATTTTTGTGACATTGACAGAAAAGTATCAGAAAATAAAATGAAACCCAGAAATCTTAATTTCTTAATAATTTTTCTTACAGTAAAGACTTGAATTCATAGTTTATTTTTCAAGGGCAACATTGTCTCATCTTGGGAGCAAAGAGAGTACAGAAAGTCCCACAAAGTTTAAAAGGCATTAGAAAAATAATCACAGGCTATGAATCTTTCTATACTGATAGTCTCTGTACACACTAAATATTGATCAAGATGATCTGTACTCTTATTTCCTCTGCCACTTACATGGAACGTAACACCAAAGTTTATAGCAGAGCGCTCCTTTACTTATTTCTACTGTCTTAAAAGAGTATGGTTCTTTTTCAGTTTCAGAGCAACTCATTATCTAATCATAGTTCAATTATCAGCTCTACAGAAATTTTCTGTCCCATTGCTAAGAAGGGAGGTAATGCCCAGCTCCTCACACCAGCAACAGCTTCCCAGTTTTCTAACTGTAAAATAAATGGCAGTGAGCAAGCTTACTGCTGAATTTCCATAGCATGTAGAAATGGTATGGTCTAGGGGTCTCAGTACAGCTTTAAGGAGCAAGGAAATCCAAAGCACTGGGTGTATCTCAATTTCCCATTAGGTAAATGTGGAATAATTCCTACATTCTCACACAAGAGGTTAATTAGCAAAAGCTTGAAAAGCAATCTGAAGTCTAAGGTTTTATTAATGTGAATCACAAAGGGGCAGCTTGCCAAATGAGCAATTGTACAAAGTAGAAGTGAAGGGAAGTAAATGACCTAATAGAATTTTCCTATTTATAGGACTAAATGTTTTCATAAACACCAAGTGCTAGATTGACTAGCTATTACAGACATCTGCTCTGAAGTCATAAAAATTATACCCAAAAGATTTATTTTCCTATTCATCGCTAGTGCCAGATTTACCGCTTTGACATGTTGTCTCTACACTTCCATTCTCAGCTGAGCAGCTCTTAATTTGTTAAATTCTTCAGTCACTAGCTGCAAAAGAAACTATGTCCTAGGTGAACTGTTTAACATGTTAATAAGCCACATAGAGAAGACAGTGTTTGTTTACACCTGCAAATTTGCCCTGTTTCTTGTATCACATACTGAAATTCAGGTAAGCAAAGTTGACCTGGGCTAGCACATCAAAAAGGACTAACCACACTGTATTTTAATTTTATTTGTCTGAGCATCACTTGGTGCTGCTGAGGGTTCTGGCTCCAACCAAGTTGCCTACAGCCAGCCTAGATTCCAACCCACCATAAGTGGCTAAACAGATGGCAGTAATTTTATTTTTCACCCATTAAAAAGCCATAAAATGAGTTCAGTTACTTGTTATTTTCTCTGTGAAAAGTAAGCCACTGCCCTGACTTAGATTCTCCGTAAATGACCACTTGCCTGACAATGTGCGAGTCCAAGAGGAAAGAACTTAAATCAATTCCTCAGCCAAGGAATCACTCACATTCAGAAAGTATATCCTTAGTGCTAAGCACATACTTCAGTACTTTTCTAAATCCTACTTTTTGATACCTAATTAAAATTACAGTTGTTCAATGAGCTGGGCATATGGCTACGCAGATACTTCATCGCTTCTTTCCTCCAAACTATTCAAGCACTAAATGATACATTCTCAATAACTATGACACTGACTGAAGTATCTTTTTTATGCCATTTCACCTCCTGCTTTCAATCTAGTTGTTAGAATGGTGACACTGCTGTAAGCTGCCTGGTACCATGAAAGTGCATATAATTTTCATTCATTTCTTTTCTTCGGCTGTTTTTCACACACCTGAAAAGTTTGAGAGTTTTGGTGGTTTTTTTTTTTTCTTCATGTTTTAAATAATTAAAAATGCTTAGGAGATACAGTAATTAATTCAATCTATAGTTATCTCACACATTTAGCACGACTAAAGACTGGTTTCAAGCAATTTGCCCCAAGGCGATCTAAGACCTCAGATGCTTTCTTAAAAAGGAGAAAGGAAAAGAAAAAAAAAGTTAGCACTCCACTCTTCCTTCTCATTTTAAGCTATAGCAGAACACATGGACAATTTTAAACTTTTCAATGCAACACTTATATGCAGACATACTTCCCAGTCTCATATAAAGAGACAGAAACATACCACATACAGTTTCTGTATCGTAAAGAGGTCGCTATGAGCAATAGATATTTGTGTGGCTGAATTCATATTAACAAACAGATTTATGTAACTCAAAACAGATATTTAACAAACAGGCTTGTTCTTTACTGAAGGTAAATCGCAACAGTTTTAGACACGTTGCTCTGCTGTTTTATCTGACCCTGCCATTCTTCAGAGCATATGCAGTCCAAACCTAGTGTTCTTGACTGCGTGGGGTTTCTGGTTTTAGGAAGAAAAAGAAATCGTTACGATGACATTTCTGAACTTTTCTGTCAGGTTGTTTTATCATTATTGATGATAAAACCAAGCTGCTTCTTGGAATAACCCTTAATCAAAAAGGTACTGAGTCACAGGGGTTTTATGCTTGTGCAGAAAGTGTATGTACGCACACAAAGAAAATGGCCTGGACTGTAGTAAAAAATACCATAAAATGTTTGCAAAAAAGGAACACTGAAATCTGCACAGATTTTAAAATTCTGGCCCAGTATACTGTGTCCAAAAGCCTCTCCAAAAGAAGCTATTTATGGAAAGACTACTTAGGGGGAGCACAAGAGTTTGGCCACCATCTGTGGTCTATCCCCTTCCTGCTCCCCCAGGGTTCACAGATGTGGGATTAGGGATGTTAAAAATCTTGTCCCTGGCTCCTCCTTGCAGGAGGTCCTACAAAGGGACCCGTTGTAGATCAGTTCTTCTAAATGTTGTTTGACCTTGCTGATGCTATCTGCCTCCACAATCTCCTGTGACAGTTTCTGAAATTCACTACTCACTGCATAAAGAAATAATTTTTTTTTAAAATCTGTTTTCATTTGATTGCCTGCTATTTTCCTCGAACATTCCTTACTCTTGCATTGTGTGGGGAATAACAGTTTTGCCATCACCTTATCTACTGCCTTTATGATTCTGCAAACCTCACATGTGACAGTATTAGACCTTACCTTTTTGGTAACTTGAATGGTCTGGCTGGCCTGGAAGGAGGTAAAAGAGAGAGTAATTGAAAATAGATGAAATATACATGCATGTGCCAATTTGTTTAATTCTTCCCATACATGGATAAGCAGCTAAATTATAAAAATCAGATATTGTAGAATATGAATTATTTTAAAAGGTATACAATCATATTCAATTGAGTCTTTGCAAACAAGTAATTCAGAGAATAATTACAGCTACAGACAGCTGTGTTTTCAAAAGTGGAATCTTATGCAGCTGATTTTTGGGATTACTATTTAAGAGGCTTTTCCAGTTTTCAACAAGAGACCGAATAAACTAACACGATAAAAATTCAGAACTATTGAAAACCATGACAAAGTTTGCGTACGATGGGAACGGACAACCAAAACACCATGTTCTGACATTGCAATTCATGAACCTTCTTAATTGTCCTTCGTAATTCCACTACAAAAAATTACTTTGGACATAAATTCTGTCTTGTCATAATGCAGGAAACAGAATGACAAAAGGTACCTACATAAAATAACTTTTCTATGCAAGTTTTTGTTATTTTTTAAAAATCTCATACAAATAACGTTCCTTTTATGAGGAGATCGCAAACACAAAAGCAAATTATTCATATCTGCCGCTGTTCAGGGAGCACTTCATTTTGTTAGCTATAGGATCAGTCAGTTTCACATAAATTTCACTTAAAAAAAATTCCCATGAAGAATCTGTAAGTCCTTTCAAGAATTTCCTGCCTATGACTGTGACATAGAATCACCCCAACGATGTAACCACACCATGGCTTCAGTTAAGTTATGGACTTGTTTTACCATCAAAGGACTTATTTAATATTGTTTCTTTAAAAAGGTATCAAAACCAATTAATTAAGAAACAGCTACTTGCATAAAATAGATCATTTAGTATTTCTACATTGAGGTCTCCAAAAGAGTAAAGATTTGCATACTTTCACACCACCAGATTAACAGCTCCAACTCTGGACTCCTCAGAGATTTTCACTAAAGTTTAAAGCTTAATTCAGTGCTCGAGAATGAGATTTGCTGTCCTTTGAAGGATAAGATTCAACACACTGCATTGAAATTCCAGTCCTGCGGAACCAAAATGTTCTGGCATCATCACCTCAAGGTAGCTACAGCCATGCCCATAGTAGGTGACAGTATTGCTTAGACTGTATCTATTTCTAACTCTGAGCAACTGTGAAGGTAAAGGGGAAATAATCCGTATAAAACTGAGCCTCAGAAACACCATGCTCTGTTAGACCAAACAAAAAGTATAATCCAGTGCAAACCAGCTCTTAATGCAGTAACAGGCCACTTCAGACATATATTCAAAGCACTGCTAACTAACATGATAGCAAAAGGGTGATGAAAATGTAATTGACAGTACAGAGTAATATAAATGTGACCATTCCTATTATCCCTTTCCTCAGCAGGGAGGATGGAAGAACAAATTAAACTAGCAAAGGCAAACACTGATGCTAAACCCTCTTTTACTCTTCATCTTCATTCATGATGTGTCTCAAGCAATATAGCACATAAATATAACTATGATGGAACATTCCATCAAGAAATATAAAGCTAACATATTTATTTCCTCAAGAAATATAAAAATTCATTTTAATTTAACTGTTATAAGAAATAAGAATTGTATAAAAGTGAATTTCTATCAGCTGTAATTCACTGCTGTCTGGAAATGTTCCAACCTGACAAAGCAGTAGAGCTGCTAACTGGGACATGTCCGTAGGTAGTACATAGTAGTAAAAATTGCTCCTTGAAGCCATGAGGAAGCTGGAGAGAAGGAGGAAAAAAGCAGAATAACCAATCTGCAGTTGCAGTAACTCAAGGATTAAGGAAATGTACAGAAAAGGATTTTCTGTTAAATCCAGGCACAAAAATTAAGATTAAATTTATGAAATGTCACTGACCTTGAGCTTGTAGTCCAAGACACACAAATCTGACTTTCAGAAGTACTGAACATACTCAGTTTCACAACTAATGCCAAAAACTTGTGGTACCACAACAAGAACAACAGACTCAGCAGCAGACAAAATGTACAGAAACCCAAATAAACTGAGTTCTGAAATGATTTTGCAACAGTAAGTTGCCTGAGGCTGAAAAGAAGTTGTGGAAGGCTCAGAGGACTTCTCGCCACCCTATCTACAGCCTCAACCACAAAACCAACTTTCCTCAACTAAGGCTAGACTGGATGATAAGCAACTAGGGACTGAAGTCAGAACTCACTAAACCTGAATGTGAGGTTAGTAGTAACAGGACTCTGTATGAAGAGAAATGCTTAAACAGACAAGCCCCTTCATGGACTAATTCAGCACCAACGCAGAGCACAAACTGAATGCATGCTTCCGTGCCTGTGTGAAAAAGGGGACAAAGCTACAGAGTCAGGTAACAGATTTTTGTAATTGCAGCACACGCTCTTGGGTTTACAGATTAGAGAGAAATATGTATAGACATGCTTACTGTTAATATGGTGATTCAAACATGAATTTCTAGCTTTTATTCGTAAAGATCTGAATTTTGATATATACTCAGTCACTTGTGAAAGCGAGTCCTGTTTTCATCTGTGTTATAATGGACCCTACCACGAGCAACAATACCATACAACTATTTGGCACAACCAACAGCCATCCAAGGACAACAACTAGTACAAACTTTGTAATTATGTTGACTTGTATACAGGTTTATATGACAATTCCAATTTATATTGGCAGATAAAACTGCCTTCTGTATCCTCCGATTTTGTCAATTTTAATGCCCACTTTTACAACAAAGTTAATCTACAAGGTTGAAAAAACAATCAGGTGCTTTAGTTGAGGATTAACTCCCATAGAGGCAATGTTTTCCTCTGCACAGGCTGCAGCACTGCTATCTACATCATCAGGCACCACGCTGTACTATTGTTACCGCGACCTCCATGACTCCATAAAGGGTTAGCTGGTTCATCCAGAGAGCCATGTCCACATCACTACGCACTCCCCCCAAATACAAGAGTTTGCTCGGACAGGGATGTACAGAACCTCTTGTGAGGTCCTCAAAAAGCTGGCAAGACAAACATTTGTTGGGAAGGACCAATGTGTAATTGATAATGCTCTGGGGACAATGCAGGCACCTTCTCAATGTACATTCTTGTATATTCACTCTTTCCAGAGCTCTCCCAGCCCCTTCTGCATGCAAAATCTTAGTAGGTGGGCATGTTTTAAATCTCTCTCTTCAAGCTTTACTCTGTCTCTCAATTATGTCCCTGTAATTATATGGCAAACCAGATTTTCTCAACAGAACGTAAAATTTGTTTTAGACAGAACTTTCAAAAATTAACTTTGCCTAATTTGGTTTACACAAAACGGCTAAAAATACCAACACAACCATTCCTCATCCTCCTCCTTTCCCATCAAAACCAAACTACATTTCCCTCTGTTTCCTCCACCTGCAAAATATATTCAGTGCTGAACAAATGATGATGATTAAGTTCTTCAAAGTTAGGGAGGGTTAAAGGTCACACCTGCTATCAAACTGTTTTGTTTCAAAAAGCATGCATTAAAAAAACCTGTGTACACCCGGGTGAATTCCAGCAGTGTAACCAATCCCTTGCAGCTGTTGTGATGACTCTATTATATCAGTCAAAAGTTATCCCTGAAAACTATGCCCCAAAAATTCTTTAGTTATGCTCTAAAATACAGAAATGCATGGCAAAACCAGATCTTTCCCACTTAATTAATGCTGCTGTGTCTAATTTTTGAAGTATTATACTTTCATTTAGCCAGTTTAAATAACACCACTGACCTCCAAAAAAAAAGTCTAGACAAAAAAAAAAAAACAAAACCTCTCATCAGTTTTCATGAGAAAGAAATGGTGAATTCCATAATTGTGCTGGGACAAAAGCCAAGCTGATCTGTGTATTAAATTACCTCGGTACTTAGTTCTCACAAGTTTGACAGTAGAAAGTGACAATCACAGTTGTTTGTGACGGGACTAGCACAACCAAGTTATTACATAAATTATAGTCACTGACTAAAATCTAATACATGCTATGCCAAGGGGGAAGAAGAGAAGGCGGAAGAAAAGACAGGCTCTATTCTACCACCATTTACTGCAAGTCTCAGCCCCTATTCAGCAGATGCTTTGCTTCATCCTGTCCTTTCTTAATGGTGAGTTTAGACTGAGCACCATACGATTAGGAACTACATAAAGAAAGGGTAACTAGATTGGTTAAAAACCCCAGACGTTTCTCAACAGGAAATTTATTTGGTTGACTAGCGTCCTTCCGTACAACATGGTGAAAAGGAGGAGTGGTGTTTAAAAAGCGTTGCTATAATATCTGAAAGTTTACTGTAGGAAATAACAAGAGTATCAGGAGGATGGATCAGGGCACCAGTTTCAAATAGACTACTACAGCTCTAATATTCACCTCTCCAGCCTCAAGAAGCACTTAACCCCAGTGTTTCTACCAATATTTTTAACAGGGGGATAACAGAAAACATTTGTGCCTTTGTGTACGCACTAACTGGAACAGGGGCAGTCACACACATCAAAAATACTATTGTTGCACATATTTTTCAATCTGAGAAAGGTGCTCTAGCTATTATAGCAATGAATGAGTTTTCTCACTGAAGTTAATAGATGGGCATAGGTATAACAGAGAGGGGAGTTTGGTCGTAATTTCAAGAATCACAATGAAGAGCAAGCTTTTAGAAATCATAAATATTATTAAATCTAGTTCTATAACCTTCATTTTACCTGGACGTTACACGGCACAAAGCAGTGTTTCATGAGCATGTTCCTCAGCATGGGACCGTTCCTAATGAATTTAACACTTAATAAAATTACGGATGGTTTACTGCTTTTGCACTGTATTTGTTTCATTAATCTAATGCACTTCAGGGGAATACTCTGAACGTGTCAGAGGACAATAAAAGTACCTAGATATTCCAAGACATTCTTTGGCAGTCTTTCTTCGCGAACCTCAGTTGTGAGAAAGGTATCAATTTAAGTAACCCCCTTTGCCTCACACCACAAGGGATCAATGCTAGCTGCTTCCTGAGAGGGTGAAAGAAACCCTGCAGAAGGTAGCCATGAAACAGAAAATTAGGAAAACAGGCTGTGTTTTGAAGCATATTTTGGAGAGAGTTTTCTACCTGTTGGGGAGCAACCAACATTTTAAAAAAGTGTTAGCATCTATCAATAACCTAAAAGGTTGAAAGAGATACTAATATGATTTTGAACAGGAACATTCCTGCCTACGTTGATAATAACTTTTTTTTTTTTTAAAGTCAGTAAAAAATTGTCAATACATTCCAAAACATACGTTTGTACTAACTTATCCAAACAATACCTTTCTAAAACATTTTAAATTCTTATTATAATTCTGGATATTGCCCTGGCTAAACATTTGATTTCTGATTTATTTCATTCCACTTAGATGCAATTAATTTCTATTTCAGTGTGCAGATGTAGAGACTGGACTTGGATGTAGAAGGACTATTCCTCTTTTTTCCTTGGAGGAACAACAAAGTAGTTAGACTTTGAGCTAAAATTAATCCCTGTGGGGCTTCCACCCTGACATCGGGCAGCACAGAGGCACTGCCTGGGATTGCTGCCCCCTATTCTAAGGTGCAAGGACACAATTAACAGCATCACGGATAAATCCGAAACTGCCAGTACAGGTGCTCCTCCTGTTTTGTTCCTGGGAGGCAGCAGCTAAGGGAAGCAGAAAGCCATGCTCCCAGCACCAATACCCAGCTGATTCTGGTGCTTTGATGCAGCTGAGTCAGTTTCCAGCACTGGTTGAAAGGGACCATCTCCCAGCTGGAACCTACTTGAGGAAGCACGGCTTTTCTTCATACCATTGCCTGCCATCAAGCAGTTTATCACGAATCCCCAGCTGAACGGACCAAAAGCATCTCAAAAAGATACGCACCAGTCTTTGCCACCACTTTTCCTACTTCATTGCAGGAACTTGTCTCAGATGAAAAAGCACTGACTGCTGATAAACACCATCCCTTAGCAAATCCAGCTGAGATCCACGCTCGGTGATGTCGGAATACGAACGGTGACACCCAACCATAATTTCAGGGCTCAAACCCAGGCCAAGCGTAGCATGGAAATGGTCATCAACAGAAACTTGACAGATTAGGAGAAGCCCAATTTTCCAAACAATCATTCAGAGAAAACTAACTGGTCAGGTGACTGGTCTCCATTTTAGCACTAAGCGACACAAAATTTTGAAAATAAATGTATAGTTTACAGCTATTTATCATAAAGTAGCTGTTACAGGGCTGTAAATGATCACTAATAGTACTGCAGGTAACACAGCAGCAGAAGCAATCACGACAACTCCTCCAGCAGAATAGGATTCAGAATAAATGAAAATTGCAGACATTGCAGTAGATCTGTAACGTCTTCAGTTTCTGGCAGTATGGACAAACGCTGACTGTTTCACATGATCTTAATTCTACTTTCATCATGCAGGTATTCATAAAAGGGATATATTATTTCTCTTGATACAAATAACATCACATCCATAAAAACACATAGCATGTTTGCGGTACAGCGTACTCTTTAGGACACAAACTGTATCTTCTTTCTGAAGCACCTTTTATACCACAGATGTCTAAACATAGCGATACGAAAAAAATAATCATTAAAAAGCCAATAGAAAACATAATTTTGCACTCTTGCCTTTCACTTAAAGATTCACTTGAGTCAAAAATGTTGTTACCAAAAAAAAAAAAATCAATATAAAGACTCCCCTGTCCAAGGATTATGAGGTGTTTAACCTCAATGCTTTACTTTGCCAGAGGGAAGCTATTCCCTTTGTTGGTAGATCTGGTTACAAGAAGCGATAAAACATAGCTTTTTGTCCTTATTACACTCAAGGATAAGCTAAATCCCTGCAGGACAGAATGAGATATGCATCATATTGTACACCTTCCATTAGAACATACAATACAAACTAAATCCCAGCGGAGGAAGAAAATCCTTGTGTTTTCAGAATGTCATTGACCCATGAGAACAATTTGAATTGCTCTTAAATATCAAGCTAGCTTTTGCTGCTATATCAGGTATATCACCTACATGCTTTATCATTTTAACAATCACTCAGACAACAAATCCAACAGATTAAGTTGCCAAAAAACTTTTTACAAGCCTCCCAATTTAATTTTTTGCTATGATGTGTAGAGTTTTCCTTGATTCTAATCATGACCTCTCCCTAGATGTTTTTTAAACATGTGGTGTTTATTGTATTTGTCTGCACTTATCTTTACTTATTTACATCTATAAAGGAAGAATAGGACAACCCACAGCAGAAGGATGTTGTAAAGATGACAGAGACTTCAGTTTTTTGATAAGTTGCTTTTTTTAAGGTTTTATTGAAAGCAAGAAAAATGCAAAGAATTTCCTTGTTCTCTCCCACATAAAATGCCAAGGAACAATCCAAAAGGATTTTATTTTTTTCTCTCTAGATTATCAGGGTGAGATGATCTGAAACTAACTGCTATTTCATCCCATTATAAAGTGTGAAATCTCAATGTTGAAGCTTTGCTTAACCTTATACTTATGAATTATTTCTGCTAAGACTATTCTTATGCATAAAATTAAGCAAAATGAAAGTCTTCATAGTAGAGAGACCAAAATTAATATGCTATTTGGCAACTGAATTATAGATGTCAATTCACATTTTCATAGTTGAGATACCAAGCTTTATGAAGGTTCTTGTCTGCTCTTCTTGTATTCTTACCTACCTCATCAGTCCCAACTAAGGGTCTGCTCTACATTCACAGCAAGTATGAGCAAATAACATTGCCTTTCTGCAAGGAAAGCAATTGTAAGGAAGGTGTTTTGGAAGTTATTTTGTTAAGTTTAGTATCAGGGCTGGAAGTAACATCCTATGAGGAGTGGCTAAGGATTTGGGCTCATCTAGTTTGGAAAAAAGGAGGCTGCGGGCAACCTCATTGCTCTCTACAGCTTCCTGAGGAGTTAAAGCAAGAGGGAGGTGCTGAGCTCTTCCCCCTGGTATCCGGGGATAGGACGCACGGGAATGGCTCAAAGCTGTGCCAGGGAAGGTTCAGACTGGCCACTAGGAAACATTTCTTTACCCAGAGGGTGGTCAGACCCTGGAACAGGCTTTCTAGAGAGGTGGTCGCTGCACCAAACCTGTCAGTATTTAAGAGTCATTTGGATGATGCCCTTAACATGCTTTAACTTGGTCAGCCCTGAATGGGTCAGGCAGTTGGACTAGATGATCATTGTAGGTCCCTTCCAACTGAAATAGGATATTCTATTCTATTGTAGTATGATTCATTATATGCTAAAATTAAAAATTCTATAAATTTATAACATACAGATGACTTGAAATTGAAATGCTCCTATAAACCTCTCCAAGGTTTGGCGTTTGTTGTTTTTCTTCCCTACTCCTTTTCCTCGCTGCTCCATATGGATGGTATACATGCAGGAGCCCAGGGTTTACTTATAAAGTCTTCAGTTTAAGGTTCCTCAGAAACTCATTTTTGCAATACTGACTTATAATGCCTTCCCTCTTTCATGTCCAGCAACTGACTAAATACTATCAACTGCTAGGAAAGCGGGCTCTTTTCCTTAATAGCATCTACTTGGTTCACTTGTCTTGAATAGGAAGTAAATCACCTTCTCTGTAGGAAAATCTGACAGTGTACGAAGAAGCCAAGTAGTATACACCCTAAAAATATTTTTCTTATATTCTTCTTTCCCTAAACTTTACTCTAATGAGTGTAGCCACTTTTAAACACAGTCCTCAAACTGTCAATAAGAAAACTGCCACCAAACATACTTAAACTGGATTGTCCCAGCTTTAAATGGCAAAGTTTATACATAATTTGAAGTATATTCTTCTTCAAAAGGCTTAATTGAATCTATCTATATATATTCCTTTAACTTCTGAAGCACTAAGGGCAGGACCACATATAGTACTGCTTGGCAAGTTAAACAAAAGTTCTGAACTATTCAAGACAATAAAAAAGGCTTAGTAAAATACCACCATGAATCATTATTTGAAAACAAGCCAACAGCTAATTTAGAACAGACTAATATTATCTCAAGATCCTTCACAAGTCTAAAACCATTAGTCTTTTTTCTTTTCTCGGTAATTACAGTGAAATTAATAGATATGTTCTGGGATTTAAATGATGACTAGAGTAGTTTTCAGCATTTTTACTGGCAAAAAGTTCCTTCCTTAGAAATATTTTATTTCAAAGCTGTTTTTATTACACTTCCCAGTTGAATGGAGCAATGCGAGGTCATGGTCACATCTTGTATTTCTCTGACAGACAGGAAATGAACATGACCCGAGAAATCACAACATACACACACGAAAAACTCCATCCCATGATACCAAAGAGCATGAAAGACATGTACAAGAGCACCTATTTTTATCGAGGTATTTCTCCACAAAGGCTGAAATCCATGTTCTTATAGGCATTAATGATTGACATTAAGCATATGTAAGTTTGATTCTGGAGTAAGGAGACTTCAGACTGTCATATATCACACTTCAACTGGCCCATGCTTCAGTCTTCCTTCCTGTGCAGATGTTAGAAATTGTGAATGCAAGTCACCAGGGGGGTCATTTTTGCTCTCAGGAAACCTCCTCTGACCAGAGAGCTTTTTTGAAGATAGACTACAATCCCTTACAATTTCTCCAAAAATATTAGATGGACTATGGGGACAAATGCTAGGTTTTATCTTGCTACATATTTCATCTCTTGCAGCAAATGAAAATACTGTTACTTAAGCAATTTTGCTCTAAATTTAGCAAAGTATTTCACTTTGAACATACATTTCAGTGTTGAGCTGCTGTTCCAATGTCTGTGAATTTAGTCACTTAGAATGTCATCATTTTTAAATGATATAAAACAAGTGTACATTCAACACAATCAAAAGATTTAAAAGGATTTAGTAAGTAATTACACAAAGAAGGCTCTTTAGCTCATGCTGACATAGATGAAAAACTGTACATATATATGTATGCACATACATATATATGTACCTTCTGTACCTCCTGAGATTAAATTTTTGTTTGCTCAGTAAGAAGCAAGCAAAAAAGGGAATATTTACTGAGTATTTAAAGGTTTTCAGTATTGTAGCTAAGACGCCAAAAAAGCACTGCAAGATTCAACAGACTATAAACCAGATTTAATATAATCAAAACTGTTCAGCAAAACGTTAGCAAAAGTTCATCCACTTGACCGAATGAACTAAACATCCTACAAATTGGAAATGTAATGGAAGAATTTTATGGAAAGGTATCCCATTAACATCACAGAAAATACTGGAAAAGTGAGAGAAGTGATGCATGTAAGCTTTCCTAGTCCAGCACGTTAATCTATTTATGATTTTATTTAAAAAAAAAAATAGTTTCCAAATAGAGGGGCCAGGCTTTCTGAAAAATGATCAGGATTTCTACCTTCCCTTACCTGTACTGATCTGTTAATGGCACCATCTCATTTCTATTTTGCATTGATAGTCAAGGCTTTAAGAGAATTCTTTATCCAGCAGATATCCTGGGCAGTAATCTCATAGCAATCTTAGTGTAGCAAAATTAATGCCAAATTGCTCAGGCACCCTCTGTACTTCCTTCTTGCATTGTGTTTGGGTTTTTTCTTTTGTTTTACTGTTCAAGCACCACTGACTACTTAAAAGCATGCACATCGATTACTACTTACTAGGAGATGAAGACAACACTGAAATATCATCAGACAGGAAGGACAAATGATTTTGGAAGGAGCTAGAGACAGAGACGGCAACTCACAAAGAGCTTTCCAAAGCCGATGTTCCTCATTCTGCACCTTCCCCCCATCATAAGGAAGACTGAAAACTTTTAAGAAGTAGGAATACCCAAATCTTTCAAATCCCATCTCTTTAAGAGTGCTGAAAATCGGGTCACTGGCCATGTTTAGTTTAGACTTTTGCTCTTTGTTGTCTAGTGTTGTCTTGTTTCACATTTGAACCTCATCACAACCTACTATTAAAAGTGCATGAGAACAACTATACGTGGTCACAGCATTCCAACAAACTGCCATCATTTTGGCTGTTCTGCCATGTGTTTTTTTTTTTTCCCCTAAATATGTGTACATAAATGCTCAGATTTAAAAGTCATCTCAAAACCCACATTGATTAGTCCTTTTCAAGAATGAACACAGCTGATGCTGGTTTTCCAGTCAATTTAGTACAAAAGGAAGGACCCGTGTTTTTTACCATTTCCCTCACGTTATTAGCTTTATGTCTTCTGAAGACTGCAGTTCAAAGGCCCAGCGGATTGCTAGCTGAGTACTAGTTCTTCTGTTGTTCAAGGAAAGGTGAGGGATACAGGGCATGGGAAATTCATCTTCGAGCACACACAGAACCTGGAGTTTGTAAGTGGCAGAGACTAAAGGTCAAAATACAGCCAGGCTGGTACTCAGCTGCACACAGACCAGAGCAGGAACCTTCAAAATCCTTTCTTGCTATTGCAGAAATGCTTGCTTCAAAGCGATCTGAAGTCTAGACAAATACTGATGCTTAATTAGTACAATTAAAAGCCTGCCCTTGGGCTGCCTAACGAATGAGGGTTTGGGTTTTTTTAAGTGCACTTAATTTTTTTTCTATGCATGTTATTTTTAATTTGGCCAGCCACTGAATTATAAATGGCATTTTTCCTTTGTATTCTGGTCTCTGCGTGCCAGTCCTTTGCTTTCAGCTCTGTGCAAGACTAACAGAAAGTGCAGCATGTTGTTCACATAGCTGACAATGCACAATAACTATCATGGGAAGAGTAAATGAATTAACAAAACCAGAATAAACCTCTTAAGGTACCACACTCAGGGATAACGTAAGACTAAAAGTAAAAATGAGAAAGCACAGCTCAAATTATTGACTGCCATGAAAAATTATTTTAGAGAAAGAAAAAGAACCAGTTCATTTGTTTGGTCACGGGGAGAGCTCTTCCTTCACACGTGCACAACAGAGAATCCCACATTTGGCCTCGGATTCAGAAGGATGCATGACACTGCTACGCATTCCCTTTCCTTTCCTCAACTACATCAAAATCCCCAAGTATGCCACCAGGCTGTTAATGCTGCAGCACGAAAGGGAGCATCTAGTTTGTGGTTCCCATGTGCCTCCAGCTTCTTCATTCTGGGAAACCACTGGATAAAGAACTCCTATTTTAGCGTGGAATAAATGGCTTAAATGAGAATAAAGCCAGAATTCATATTGTTTCCATATAAATTACCAACATGCAGGAACTCCTGATCTACAGCAAGAATCAACATATTTGCAACATCCTGAACACTGAATGAAATGATGGTAACAGCTTTTGCCTTTTAGTTGCTAAAGGTTGATAAAAGGTTTTAGAAACAACCTTCAAAAATCTGACCTAAAGGATTTTTTTTAAAGATATCTATTTGCAGTCTTCCTAGAGGAAGGGAATAAGTCTCTTTTATTAATCTATAACACAGTATATGCATATGTATTTTGTACGTAAGACATTAGTACACATTTTGTGTAAAAAGCAAAACCAAAAGTATCTATTAATGCATCAAATACAGCAGAAGCTAACAATATTAAAGCCAGAAAATATTTAGATAGGTACAAAATAGTTTGTTTAAAAAACTCCATGTAGGATTTCTTGTGAACAGTTAATGTTGCTGAAATGAGAATATTTGAAAATATTGTATACACATGTATATGTATAATCAGCTCTGCAAGCCATGCAGAATGTACTAGATAACAATTATCCCTTTCCTGGAATCAAGCAAGGAGCTGTTTCATAACAAAGTCCTGTTATTAAGACTGGTATTTGGCAAACATTCCCTTGCTTTTTGAAAAAACAAGAGCTTTTTATTTCTTTCTGGTTCTAATCTTTATGCCAAGTAACTAGAAGGAAAATATAAAATGGGTAAGAGGCAGCTATAATGTTCTACCTCACTTCACAGCTTTTTCATTTTTATAGATCTCCTTTTTAAAGTATTAATTAAAGTGGAAGCATTGAAGTATATCTGCAACACTGTTTAAACAGTGTGTGGCACAGAACTCTCTGAGATACAGCAGAGCTCAGAATCCCAGAACCGTCACATAAATCTGCAATGCCAAAACAGTTCAAAAGAAGGCTTAAATCTAACTGAAAGGAAGATGTACAATAAGTCTGAAGATATTAACGCTTTACCGGTTTCCTGACTCTGGAGTACTACGGTTTTTGCCTTGCTTAGAATATAAATTGGTCTAGCAAGTGAAAACTTGGAATCCAGCAATTCAAACAAACTAAGCTTTGGGAGCTAAAACCTCCAAATTAGGCTGGTGGGAGACGAGGAGTGATTTACATATATCCCGAAGTCTTAAATCTTAGCCAAACTAATGATTCTGTGAGGCTTTAAACTGATTTTATTTTCGTGTTCTAGCTTGAGATGAGTGCATGATCACAGAAAGATCATCCCACGTGCCCTTTTATCCTGTCTTTTTTGCCAGAGAGAACTCAGAGGCTTTTCAGAACAGTTCTCTTTACTTATCTGCTTTAGCCAAAAGCATTAACAGTATAGTCTTGAAATGTAAATAATGGTAGGTGATATAGAGCAGGTCTACGCTGAGCAAAGAGTACTTGTATGAATTTATTGGTTCAATATTGCAGGAGTGCAAGCACTACACGCACTGGCAGTCTGGAGCAGTTTCCTTATCAGCAGTACCATTGGTTCTTTCGCAGCTCCCTGACCTCTTCTCTCCTACCTTTTGTCTCCAAGTCCACAGACCTAAGTTTTATAAACTGTATCACCAAAGAGAGATTCCAAAAGAGTTGGCATCAAGATCAGCAAGGATACAGATAGCTTTTAACTGGTGTTTTCCCATTAAAAAGTTCACATACGAGTCTGAGAGATGCAATTCAGTTTGGCACCAGAGACAATAGCCATGCACAGCACTGTTACTCCACGCTTTCCACAACCCTGCGATGACTTACTGAATGATCTCTGCACGTTCGTCCTCTTCTGCTCCTATTTGCGTGCACACATTCCTACATAAATAATAGATTTTGAAAAATACCAGGAATGATTTTAAGAGTTTTCTGGTTTTATAATTCTTTACTGTCGTGTTTAGTTCTGCTAGAATATGCAACCCTTCATTATTTATTTTACTCCCCTTTCATCCCACTAAACATACTGCTAGGCTGCATAGTTTTACTCTTCCCTAGTGACTCCTAACTCAGTGCTTCCAGTTGCCAAGCATCAGTCTTCATGCTTTTCCACTTCTTCAGATTAGCAGCTTTACTTGGTTCCTCTTCCTCATTTCTACTGTCTGTTCACTGAAGGTTGCTGATGATTACAGAAGCAGATGGTAGCAAAGGAGGGGCAATAACTGCCCACCTTCCCCGTGGCTTTAAGCGCCACAGGTTTCTTGAGATATATAAGCGTTCAGTCTAAAAGAGTTACTTCAACATGAGCCCTCCAAAGGGGTAGGGTGGGGAAAAAAAAAAAAAAAAATCTTCCAATGGTACCTGAAAAGAAGAACTAATCATACCCTGCTCCAAACGGTTTAAAAACCGTTTGTCAGAAAGCAAATCAAGTCCCTGGATGATTGCATTCCAATATAGAGAGACAGCTGGAATTTCCTAGGGAGTGTTTGTGCGGTCAAGATATTATCCCCACTAAAAAAAAGAGATATGAACATGTTTAAATGAATTACATCTTAAATACATGCACAAAAAAATTTTGCTCAAGATCTTCCAACCTCAGAAAAATATCTAAAAAATCATCAGAATCATTACGACCAACAGTTGACCGATTTTACCTACTTTTAGAACAGAATTTTTTGCCACAATCACATTGTAAACCACCAACCACTAAAAATATTTTCTTCTATGCTACAAGCCTTCTTCACCGATCTAAAAAAATTACCAGTTGCTCAGATATTCACGTTATGGTGTACAGATGACATTTACATGTAATTTAGTTTAAACTTCAAAGCTGAACACACTATAAAATTCCAGATCCAGCCAGCTTTAAGAGGATAGGACAAGTGTGGCATTATTTCAATCTGTCTTCTTTATACGCTTCAATCCGCAATGATATACCAGAGCCGCATTCCTTTAATATTAGGTCACTGACAAATGTTAAGCCTTGGGCTTCAAAACCTGACAAAACCTGCCCTGCTGAAACAATTGGTTACCTGCCCAGAGCTGTAAGCATTAGTGACACAGTTTGCAAAAAGTGTTCGCCCCCCTCTATCTAATCACATCTTTCCCCCCCCTTAAACTTAAAACTATAACAATATTTGAATGCATTTTTTAAAAATACAAAGAACCAAAATGGAAGCTAGTTTGACTACACACTGAATTTAATGTGTGGTATGAGAACTTGCATTTTAAATAACCCTGTTAAAACATGCACATGTTATAAAGCTGGATGACTTTCAATTAGCCTTCTAAGAAAAATATCTAGAGAAGAAGCTGTTGTGCAGATTGTAGGCTCAAAATACAATAAAAGTAGAGTGTGGAACAGAGATCACGTAAAAATATCGCACACCTAAGCGTCACTCTTCTGTGTGCAGAAAGTTATCTGAGCATGTAAAAAATAAATACACATTTATCAATTCTCTCTTTAGCACTGCAAAGTAACTACCGATGAGACAGTTTGCTTCTTCCTGAGCATGTATCCATCCAGCTGCAAAATTGCATCCAGTTGCTCCCTGTTTTTACTATCTCCCAACACGTCTTCATTGACAACGGCCTCTCGGTATGATAAACTAGATTTATGATGCAACGGGAGACTATAACATTTAGATACATCTTGTAGACTATTCAGAGAGAAAAGAAGTCTTTGGTTGCATGCTAATAACACAAGTGATACAGTCAGACATATGCACTGTCCATTAATGCAGCCACGGCCAGTTTAAGCAGTTAAAATGCATACAAGAAGTCCAGCTTCCCCAACATGGCATGGGACCTGAGTCCTATTTACCACATGTTTAGAGCTAAAAGAACAGGTAACAGTAATGAGAAGCTGGGTGGCTTTTAGAAGATGGACTCATTTGACTTGCCGACCTATGAGGCGCATTGCGAGTATCTTCTCGCTGAGAAAATTCAGTTGCCTTAGCTAGAAGGAAGTCCAGAAATGAAACAGTAACCACTTGATAGGGATATGTACAGTATGCTAACGCATATAGTTGAGTTAATAAGTTCAGGTGCTTTAAAGGTCAGATTGTACCCTTATTTTAACTGCTAACAGTAAGACGAACATTTACCATAAATCATCATTTATAATTTACATATATTTATGTACAAAACCATGGTGAGGAAGTGCAAGATGAAAAAAAGCATCTTGGTTCAAGATCCCAATCAGAGCAGTTCAAACAAAGTCTTCGTATTTGTGAAGTGCTACGGAAAACATTATTTTACCATATCTGGAAGAACTTTTCACTGTTCTTTTTTCTAGACTAAGAACAGAAGCACAGATTATGGATCACATTTGTTCCCTTCCTCAAGGCTATGGAATACAGATGAAGTTTAACAGTCCTGCTGCACAGGGAGAAAAACAGTAAAACTACTGCACCCATTTTGACAGTTTGAAAAGTATGACTGACTGATTCTGTTATGGCTCAACCTCACGCATACCTTTGCATACAAAATTACATAAAAGTTTTCATCTTTACTTAACATTTAAACAAGTATGGGGTGGAAAAAACATGTCTGATTGTAAGCATTTCCAACAACTAAGATTTTTTCCATTTGTAAGAGGAATAACTGGCAGGGAAAAAACTGATTTGCACTTTGTATTATTATCCTTATTTTCATCTGCTTTCACCTTAACGAATAAAGCTTTATTCACTTTGACTTTTTCCACATTACATATTTGTCCCAGTCTGATATTGTCAGAAATTTAAAATTAGTTCATACATTTCATCAAGACAAAATCATTATAACTGACTGAGAAATACTTGTAGCTCCAAGTTTTTGAGCAAGGATGCAGATGTTGGATGACAAGAAGGGTAGCTTTTATTGCCCCAGTGAAAATACGTCCAGTTTGGCTCAACTGCAACTCAGAAAAAAAATAACCTTGCATAAAAGCTTAGAAACATCTTACTGCAACGGGGAATTTGATTTTCAGAAATCGCCTCTTGGACTGACTGATTTTGCCCAGGACCAGCGGGCTGTAGAAGATTTTCCTTGTGATTGTTGCTCCTTGTAGCTGGGACTACTGTCACTGGAACTCCAAAGCTAACAGATATAAAGAGGCGAGTTCATATGAAGTGGAGGACAGAAAAGATTACAACCTGGAACAATCCAAAATTTCTCAATCTGAGCACAACTGTGAAATTTAGCAGATACATACACTGAAAGACATAGGGGCAACTCACTGAACCAGCTGACCTGACAAAGAAAAAACACCCAGTACACTTACAAATAGAACTGTTGAAAGAATTTTTCAATGCATCTTTTTGAGAAAATATGGGTTTTGATTAGACTACGTAGACATAACAGGTCTTTCAGTGTTTCCTTAGCTATCTCTGTATTGGTTTGTTTCACACACTATAGGTGTACACTGTGTCTTGCAAAAGAGCTTCCAAACAATCCCCAAGGAGAAGAAAACCAGCCTTTTTTTTTCCCCAGAAAGAACTAATTCACTTCAGGAACATTCAGGCAGAACAGCAAAACTAATATCCTGACTTGGTTTCTTGGGGGGGGGGGGGGCGGGGGGCGGGGCGGGAGTTGGTAATGCATCAAAGATTAACTTGTAAAAATATTAGGGAAGAAATTTGGTTCATTTTCCTTTTTGATCTGCTTTTGTAAGAAAATGAAATAGTTATGGAAAAGGTTACCCATACTGAGACCTAACAATGCAATCTGCTTACCTTATCCTGGCTATGTGTTGCTGCACAGGCTGATGCTGAAAATGGTCAGGCCACTGATGGTGAAGGCAGAAGGATGGGGAGGGCTGAAGACAGCAGGCAGGCTGATATATGGGGGTGTGTTTTTGGCAAATAGATGCTGAATATTCAGTATGCGGCTGCATGCAGCACGAAGTCATAGGAGGTGGTGCTGAGCTGCCAACCACTGAATGACATTCTTGCTTGCTATTATGGCTACTTAAAGAATGATGGTATGGACAAGGGTGGCAGCATTGCGACAACATCTGCTGAGTTCTTTGGTTGTCTAAAGGCAGAAAGGACGGTTTGATTGTACCATTAAGTTGCAGGCAGCCATTTGGACTCGCTTTTGTTCTTGGTGTTTCCTTGGATGGGAGTTGTTGGACCGTGACATCTCCGTCATTAGCTGCCACGATACCTGGGCCAGTAGCATTTGACAAGATGCTGCCGTTGCTTAGAACCACAGAGTCACTGATGTTGCTCATAGCCATGCTCCAAGTTCTTGATGGATACGCGATGTTCCTGAAGAAACATAAATAAAGCAAAGTTTACAGAGCTGCAGTGTTTTCAGATGCTCAGAAATAACTTTAGATTAAAACGAGTAAAGCTCCTCTCTCATCTTCATCTTTCACAACACAGGAAAATGGAAAGGAGTCACACACACACTGTCAGGAATGTTTTGAAGGACTTTCACATGTTCAACAAAAAGTTAAAGTGAAGTTACATAAATGCTAAGCAATTGAACCAAAATACAAGTCAAATGAATGGACATTTGTCAGACCGTTGGTCACAGCCATCAAGCAATGGTTGAGACGCAAGGGAACAAGCTCATTTTGCACAAGACTAGGTAATAACCACTACTTATGAAAACAGATTTCAGTATAAACTGTGTAACCATCCACACCTTGCACTGCAATTTGCCTGTGCACTTTGAAAGCCAGCAGGAGACAGGAGCGCACAGTAGAGATTGCTTAATAATCATTAATGTGCTGGTTTCAGTAACCTCCTTTCCCATCTCCAATTTCTATTGAAAACCAGGCGTATTTGTATTTTTGAAGAAAATCTTTTTAAAATGCCTTATTTAAATAAATCAAGCCACTTCAGCAGACGTCTGTCAAAATTTCTGGGTGGTAGACTAGGTCTTCAGCAGAAGCTCAAAATGAACTGTTATGAATGCTAAAAAGATATGATATAACCACATGTTTTTCCCAAGCTTAAGAAAAAAAAATAAATCCCGGGATTCAATCAATGCTGATTGAGAAGATCATCCTCCCAAGTTAAATGCTATTAAGAAATGCACTGTGCTGTAAATAAAGGATATTAAAGATTTTCTTCTAGATTCTTGTCTTTTTCAAGTAAAATGTAAATAAGTAAAAACTATTAATGCTGGAAAGGTGACTGAGGAGCTTGGCTCAAAATCAAAACTTGTCTGAGGTGCTCACAGCAGCTAACTTCCCCCAGTGTTAATTATAATTGTGTTTTAATAAGATTTGAAAAGAAGTTGGAGATTATTATTTTGATAAATAACATGAAAGGTCAAACATCACACTTAGATAAGAATTTGTTACCCAAGTTACATGGAGAAGGGAGGGAGGAGGAGAGAGGAGAAGAAGGAAGAAAGAACACTAATTATGTACTATTCAGAAGAATAACTCAACACTTGCTTAAAAACCAGAATCAGTTAATTACAACTGCTTTGGCTAACTTAATGTTACCTTTTTAATACTAGATTTAATCAACATCACTCCAAGTCCAAATTGCAAGGCTTGCACTACAGACAGGGAACTTTGCAGAAAGACACAACATACAGATTAAGAAAGATAAGCGAGGAAGTCTCTAACTCATTTTCCTCCCCAATACCTTTGCTGAGTGCTCAGAGAGCTAAGCCTGCCCAGCCAGCTGAGCTATTTAATTGCCTGAATGCTAATTCTGAGCAGAAAGTGCTTTGCAGAGTGGAATGCTACCCCCGGCAGCCCCCCCACGCAGCATCTCCCCTAGACATAGCTAAATCCTTCACTTCTGAAACGAAAATTAATCCTCTGTTATTTGTTCTAGATCACGTGCAGAGCCAGATGCCCTGGGAAATCACTTTCATTTAGATAACCACTCAGAACAGGAGAATATGCTGCTTGATGAGCGTATTTTTTTCCAGCCTCCAATTCCACACATTCCTGCCGGGCACCCCCTCCCCCGGCCCAGGCAAGTCAAGCCCATGGAGGACTTTTCCCTGAGCACAGAGAGGAAATTCAAGTGGCTGGCTAACTTCGTTTCAGTCTGAAGAGACATATTAGTTACGTGAAATACTGCTGTGTTTGAACAGTCTGGTTTTCTCTCGTGCTGTGGGCAGCTTCAAAGCCTGCTGAAGTGGACAGAGTGAGAGCTGGGCATCAAGGCAGAGAAAGCTCCTCTCGAGTTGTCTGGCAGCATTTTAGGAATTTTTGGCTGCTTATTTTCACATTCACTCATATAAGAGACAGGCTGCATGGTGATGTTGTTACATTTCTGTTTCTAAGTCAGACACATCCATATCATCGCTTGAAACTGCTGTACATTGATCAAAGTTACTACTCCGCAGGCTACTATTATATCTGAAAATAAAGTATGGAGATACTGCAAATATCAAGAAGACAGATGCACCGTCCTTTTTGCTTTAAACCCAGGACATCTGCAGCATGCAGCAACTGAGATAACACAACATAATTTTTAGTAGCTGTTTCAAATCACTTTATAAAGGAAACCACGCATTTACGCGCAAGGCACACACACGCCAGACAGAGATGCAAGCTAACTCGCACCCGTGGAAGCGGGGCAATCCCAGCACAGACACACAGGCTTGGGACCTTCAGTGTGTCTGTGTCCCTCGTGAACACCAATGCAGGAATTACAACTTTTGTTCCAGACAGCCCAGCAGCCTCCATTTAATATGATCAAAGATAACACGCTTTATTTTCAACAGATGTAATATTTACCTGCATGCCTTTCAGTTTAAACACAATCTTCAGAAAGACTCTTTAGAAACCAGTAAATTGAAAGAAAAACCAGAGATCATCATCAGTACCACAACATATAATTCTGCCTTTGTTCTCTTTTTGAACAGGCTATTCATGAACTATCTCAAGCTATAAAAATTTTATCAAGCTGATTCTTTCTTTCTTCCTAAGCCTTGAGGAACTATGGAGCTCTGTCCATTTTCATGGGGTCTTTGAGCAAGGCAACCTTGCAAGGAAGCACCTGCTTACCTTGGAGCTCTTTCAATGCCATATTAAAGTAAGCAAGACTACTTTGCATGCTTAAGGTAGCCATCTGATTAATATGTTATTCGATCACAGTTAAGAAGAACTGAGACTCAAAGTCAATTCTCTAGAATATAAGTTGGGCTGTATTTTTTCATGTGGTTTGGTAGCTTTTCTTTTTTTAAACAAATGTAAGATGATTGACGTCACTTGACAAGTCTAATGTTATCCAAGTTTTGTTTCACTCATGTTTGAGGCTATGAAAAGTTATGTGCTACGGTACTTCATTTGTGTCACGTTCTATACAAGTGGCTGCAACTCCACTGACAGCAAAACTTCACCTGCAGCTATTGCACCAAAATATATGCTTAGAATATATTCTTATCTCTCTGTATTTTGTCTCCTCTCCCAAAACTGCAGTGACTGGGAACTTACTGAGAGATGTAATGGCCCAAAGAAACGGTTAACTGACAATCTCTCCTTTAGAGGATGCACAAACAGGCAAGTTAAACACAACAAGTAAAAGCACAGTAAGATTTTAATAAGATATGGACCTGGGAAAACAAAGAACCTGTTCATCATTAAAAAAATCTAAACCCAAGATTTTTTCAAAATGCAGTCTTTGAGATTTCTGAATTCTTTCAGTGCTGAACGTTTATTTTTGCTGCATTCCTCAGAACGCTTTCAGATTTAGTATTCACCCGAGTGGGGTTTTTTTTAGACTTATTCCAATTTATATCTGGAGGTTCTGAAGCAATGGACAGGTATTCTGAATAATGAGGTTGTAAATAATACAGATTTTAATGTAAACAGCACTACTTAACAGAAGATTAAATACAATTAGAAAAAGTGTTAACCTACATGTTTAATACATCACATGTAGGTATCCACTTCTCTAGCTGTACACAGAGTATTTTAAACATTAACATCTATTTAGAAATTACGCCAGCTGGATTGCTAAGGAAAGAGAACTAGAATTATCTTTAATTACTGCACGCTTGATAACAGTAACTGCTAAGAAAGCACTTTAGCCATGCAGTTCAAAACAACAGCTTGGAAGAACGTCGTATCTGGAAAGTACCACGGTCGGTAGAGGCAATGTTACTTAGGACAGTTTTATGGAGTAATCCCTCTATTATTTGTGCAGCTAACAATGAACACAGCTCAGCCAGCAGACATCTGCCATCTGCATTGCAAGCCCTTCAGGAAATAAAGTAATGCTGTACCACACTGAAACTATGTAGGATTTGGTGTTCCCTAACTAGCGTGTTCTTTTTAGACTTGGATTAAGTTCACCTGTTCCTTTGGCTGCAACTGAAAGAATTTCTTTGCTTTAAAGTTTCTTTAAAAAAAAAAAAAACAGACTTAAAAAAACATTGGTTCAACAAATCCCATCTGGACTCATAATGCCTGTGATTGAGAATGACAGAAGTGCAAATTCAAGAGGGAATGATGTAGTGGAAATTTAGTATAACCTAGTATATTAGTATAGATAATTTATAGATCTTTAGAAGACGACAGAAAACAGCTAAGTGTTGAGGGTTGTTTTAACCACGTAAGAAAGAAAAAAATCCCCAAAATCTGTACCTTGCACTAAAATAAGCTGGTTATAAGGCTTCACATTTGTTGTTTAATGTAGGACAAAACTCAAATTTCATTTAAAAGTTATCTAAAGCCTTTCAGCTGTAGTCCGCATCGTGCCACTCAGCGAGCTGAACCTTGCAGACCTGTCAGCTACGAAGCATCATGGTGCTGAGATGAACACGATGTCTGAAGTAACAAAAATGTCTTTTCATGTCAAAAGTTCACCTAAAACAGTTGGATTCTAAAAGTAGTGCGTTCTTGAAATAAGCAACATTTAACAATCCTAGTACTACCTATTAAGTCTCCTTCCAGATGAAATATTATAATGGACTTATAGTCCCTTAAGACCCTAAAGTTTTTGAATGTGGCAAATGGGTTACACGGTCTCAATCTGTAAACTCAAGTTAAATCCTCTCCAGACTTCGTCTGCTGTGCCAGCCAGTGCACAGCCACTCTTAAGGAGGGTTTTCTCCTTCACATCGCCAAAATTCTTTGCATCTTTGCTTTTTCTCAGTGCTCGCAGGAGTAACAGGTGGTGCCTGGTGTCCGATACTGGGTTTTATGGGAGACGTCTAGTTATCTATCATTGCAATGGTCTTTAGCAAATCAAGCAGCTTTTTTAATGTTTTATGGTTGTTGATCTCCATTTTGGCTCTCAGCTAGACATTTTTCAAATTCTCTAGCTCTTACTCCTATGCGTTCGTATGTGGTGCTTGGTTTCTCTCAATACCCTGATTCTTGCTTTTCTATTTCAGCTGTTAACCACCAGGTCTTCCCTGAAAAGCTTTCACTATACAAAATATAGATCCCTACTAGAACAAGCCTTCCCTGTCCTTTCCGCTCCTTTTTCAAGTATTTAAAGTGTATTTTAAAAGTATATATTTCATCCTCAAGAAGATTCTCCAATTCTTATTTTATCAGCACACCAGTTTGGGCGATATACTTATTAACGCAACTGCTTCACTTTGAGGACTGATACAACGTAGCTCCTACTTTTGAGAAAGGCCATTACGCTCAGTTTATTTTCTGCACAGTCTATAAACACCCGTTTTCTCAACTAATGTCTTCCTCTTAACGAGCGGATTTTCGGCAACCTAAATACTTTTACCATGCAGTAGTAGTTAGAAAACAATTATGAAGCAAAAGAGATTTTCGGAAGGGAAATTTCCCCTCCGCCATTTTGTAGCAAGTGTGCCTAAAGCCCCCGAGCCCTTCCATCCCTCTCAGCAGCCTGCGAGGTTGGGAAGCTGTCCCGTCCTGAACCTGAGGCGCCATGACGTCATTTCCTGCGTCGCAGGCTGCCTGGGGAATTGCAATTCCTGTGACGGGGAGTTTCCAGATGTCACCGTGCCAGGCCCACAGCTCATGCTGCAGACGGGCACTAGCCAGCCAGGGCTGCCAAGCCGGCACGTGAAGTGACCCGCCAGCAACAGCGGTGGGGTGAGGGCGCTGGGACAGACCGCAAAGGGTGGGAAAGAGAGAGAGTATTCTCCAGAACTTCAGAAATAGATTTGGCCTTGCTTTCAAGCTGAAGTTACTTCTCCTGGCACAAACAGTGAAACAACAGCAAACCGTTTACAGAAATCGTTTGCAGGGCTTCGACTAAAGAAATCAATTGCAGTCTTGTAACTACAAAGTCTTTTTCAAAGTCAGAATTCATAATAAATATAACTAAACTATAGATAGAAACAACAACAAGAAGCCCTGAATATTCTCTTCCAGAAGTTTCGTACAATCCTAAAATTTTATTTAAAAATAACTTGAGCATATACATAAGGGAAATAGGAAAAAGATGTATTAAGAAAATCCAAAAAAGCTTCAAAACCTCTAGAGTTTTGGAAAGAGAGCGAGCTACAAGCAGAAACGACTGGAACAAAACATACTACTTCAGGAAAAAAAGAAGTTCATAGTTCTAGAAAGCAGGTAAACCTCAGCACAGTTTAAGAGTATGGAAAGCTGTTAAAAAAACCCCCAAACATTGCTGACAACTGCGACACTGTCATCACACTAAATCTTATTTGCACAACTTACTGACTTTCCATTACCATATGAAAGACATTTAAGTTTTTGTAATTGCCAATATTCTGATCCAAAATAGCTCTAAATCCTGCTTACACAGAGGGGGGAAAAACAAAACGTGTCTCTTTCTGGATGTAAAAGGAGTTACTCGCCTTGGAAGTTCCACAGGCTTTTACTTCATCATGCTGCGGGATTAACATTTAAATTATTACAGCTGTAAAGAGACACAAAAGCAACACTCTTTAGGATACAACTCCAGCTACGCCTACCATCATCCTGACCATATTAGTGTTACGTGAGAGGTTAAGAAACCTCTTGACCACCTCTTTAGAAGCAGATTTTTTGTTTTCTGTCCAAATTTCAAAGCTATGTTTGAACATCTTTAAAGACTCTGTCACTAATAATAGCATTTTTTCTTCGTATTTTAATAGAGGCACTAACATAATTTTACAGCTACTGTATATTAAACAAGCAAAACATTTGGGGAGAATGCCAGGGCACATCAAGCAGGTATACACCAGCAGGCACACCTATTTGATAAACACAGAGCATTCTTTGCATTAGCTGCAGAAAATTCAGCAAAACAGTTTTACGCTAGCAGTCCAACAATCGTTTTCTTCGAAAGCTAAACGTGCAAGAACTGATTCGCCCACACACACACACACGCTTCATTTCCCAAGTGTACGTTGGTTTTAAGTCTCCCGTTTGCTGAGCCGCGCTCTGAAAGCCAAATGATAAATCCCATATACCGCTTCTGTAACAGCGCATCTGCTGAAACAGCCGGACCGCGAGTCGGGGGGGTGTTTTTCTTTCTCACCAGCTCTTCAGCACTGTTCTAAGCTCTCCGGCATTTCCACCCAGCTATAGTCTTTTACAAGCCCAGGCTTCTGCTTGCATTAGAAAGTAGCATTTTAGTGTAAATAAACTGAAGGTACACAACAGCCATAGTTAAACCTACATCCTAAGCGCTTTCTGAAAGCCCGAGTTGTTTCAGCTGTAACCTAAGATACGCTACGGGGACGCACGGCCAGATGTGAAGCGATCCAACCTAACGCACTTCGTAACACTCACCAGACCCGAGCCGGAGAAGATGAGCAGCCAGGAGAAAGCAGCCCCCCCCCACCCCGATCCCGGTATCCCCCGCCTGCGCTCCCGCTCTTCCCACAGCCACCCGGCAGCCGGGCCCGCTTCGCCGCTCGCCCCAACGACGGCCCCGAGCGGGGAGCGCCGAGCCGAGCCCAGCCCAGCCGAGCCGAGCCGAGCCCAGCCCAGCCGGGGCTGCCCCTCCCCGCGGCAGGTCAGGCAGCTGGCAGCGATCCGCCGGCTCCTCCCTGCTGCTGCGGGAGCCCCGCGGCCGCTCCCCGCCCTCGGTTCCGGCCCCCTTTGATCCGGTGTGGTGAAGGCTGAGCTGGATGGAGAGGGGAGCCGCGCTCCGCAGCTTCATCCCCCCGCGGGACCTGCGACCGCGGGCGGCTGGCTCGCGTGCCAGCTTTGCTTACGTGGGAAGCCCAAGGGGCAGCCCCTGGCCACCAGCATTTTTGACATGGAAAGAGCCGAGGAAGACGGGACACCGAAAATAGCACCGAGTGTCATTTTGGAGTGTTTTTCCAACTCGCTTCAGGCCTCGTTCGTTCCTGGCAAACGCGTCTTGTCCCCCAGCCCCAAGCTCTTGACTTCATCGTTTGGTTGTCAGACATTTCTTACAAAATCTCTCTCTGTGGCTACAAATCGCTGACATTTCAACAACAAAAAACACAGACTTGGAAAAAACAGGGCTTTTCCCCCCCGACAGATTTTAAGATATTTGTACCTAAAATGCCTTTTCTTGAGCTTCCTTCACACCTGAGCACTTGAGGACCTGGTAGTCCAAAAGTGAACATCTCCACGTACTCCTCAGGTACATTTGTTTAAGAGACTTTATAAATGCAAACTGAATTATTACAGGCTATTCATGCAAAAAAGGTGAAAAGTCCCTGAGCAGAGAAGACAGCCTGGTCACAAGTCAAAATGAAGACACAGAGATGGCCACATTCTGGGGATATTTAAACCCTTAATTCTAGGGCGTCAAGAATAAAGCAGCAGGTCGTGTTCAGAAAGAGCTCAGTATTAAGGTGAGGAACACTGTACTCAATTTGCAGAGCTGTAGTACGAGGAACTTTTAAAAATACCGCTATGGGAAATGCCACAAGCTGGTCTCAGCCTGCTCTACCGGGGTATGCTCAGACTAACTACTGAACCTCACACGCTCACAAGCCTTACGTTTTGGGAGGCGACTCCTGGTTTTTCCTCATCTCTGGGCATCTCGGATGCAAACCGCAGAACTGGCATCCTCCTGGCGCAGATCTTCTAAACCAGTCCCCTGCCACTCCAAAGCAGGTCAGAATCCCCCGGGGACTGGCTTTTTAGAGGAGCTCTCTTTCCCCTCCGCTGAAATACAGGAGCTCTGATTTCAGGGTCAAGTTGAGCTGGTTGTAGCAAAAGGAACTTCTCATCCACAAGCATCTTTATTCTTCGTAAAGCAAAAAAAATCTTACCAAAGGCACCACTGGGGCTCAGTTTCCCTCAGTGTGACCTTAGAATTATGCATCCTAAATCTGGTCCAAGGTTTTACGCAAGGCAGCTCTTCCTGCTCATTGGATCTGGTCTTTAACAGGTGGTGAGAGACCGTACTGCTTCCCCACTTCCAAGGGGAAACTTTTTTTTTTAAAAAACAGTGTTCCTTGCCTTTCTCACTTAGCTTCAACTGGAAAATTTCATTGGCATCAGCTGCACTGTCTCTACCTCCCACACACCATCCACATCCTACCTAGAACATCATTTTTCTGACATTAATGGATTCTCTAAGAGAAAACTTGCTTTCCATTCAGTGCTAATGGTCCAGGACAGCTCTCATACTAGAAACTCAGATATATTTATTGAGCAAAACAGCAATACTACAAAGCAGGTAACTTTAAACCATAATTCAACATGGAAGTAGGACTACAACGCGGTCTTCACTTTCTGAATATCTGAAATGCATAATATATGCCCAGAAGCATCACAAGAATAATCTCAAAGCTACTTTTCCAAAGTCACAAAACTCTTAGGTTTTTGAAAAATACTTATCTACTAATAAAAGTATTTCTTAAATATGTAAATATTACTGTATATCAGTTCACTGCAGATACTGTATCACTTGTATTTGCTAACCACCTCAAAGAAGTGACAAAAGGCACATAATATTTTCTCATTGCTTTTGGAGGAAAAGTACTATAAAAATCTGAAGGATTACAATCTATTAAAGATCTTAGATTATATGTACTGCACAAAATAGTGTTACTATATCTTAGCATATCAAATTACTGCAGCTACTTTGTTCCCAAGGATGGTAGTAAAATGAATGTATAATGTATGTTCATAGGTAATACTTAATGATTCCTGTGCAAATTGGATTTAAATACTGTATCATATATTTGAATTACAGACTGGTAGTCAATTATTGCCTTTACAGTATCTGAACAGCAAACTCAGCACCGTGAGTGCTGAGAAACCTTTCCCTCACGCTAGGCTCTATCCCCACAGAGCCTTAATTGTCCCCCTGGCACGCTCCTCATTTTGACATCTCCGTCATACACCCTTTAACATCCCCTTCTGCGCTACATTCAACTTCTAACGTTGCTACTTATCCCGCTGTTCATCTCCAGCGGTATCAGACAAATGCTGACGTCTTCATTTGTAAGTGATTAGGAAAGACAATGGAGCTCTGCAACGTATGGAGTGCAGGTACAGCAAAACTGGGGGAAGGTGGAAAAGGATAGAAGAATTTAGATCAATTCAAGGAAGATCAGGGGTGTCAAATTTGGTCTGTGGAGGCCTCGAGAAGATAAATGAGTAACACTCTGCTCTACGCACCACCTGGCGATGCATATATGCAGCGAATCTGCAGGACATCTGCACTACTAATTCAGCCTTGGTTTTAGTCAATACGATCCTCGATCCACCAGGAAGTTCCATCTACCTATGGGTCTATCAATACATTTTTACAAGCGACAGAATTTCTATCATAAAGAAAATGAACTCTCAAAGCTTCACTATGCGTTAAAGAGAAAATGAGCAGAATAAAATTTGACTATTATACCATCTTGAAGATTAATTATTACTTTTAGATTTCATGAATTACTTAAAAATTTGTGATTTGAACTTCAGGCCCTTGAAGGCAGACACACTGCTCTGGGCAAAGAAAAGTACTCTGCATGTTCTGATCAAAGAAAAAGCCTTTAAACTTAGAAAAACAGGCAAACCATAACTTATCATAACTTATCATGATAAGCGGCTTTTTTTACTGAGATTTTAAAATAATATTTTTCATAGTATGCTTGACTAATAAAATCAAGCAGTAGTAAAAATACTACTACAGTTCCCAGAACTCTATATACAATCCTTAGGAAAAAAAAAAAATACTGTTATGATGGTAACCATATTAGAGATTCAAATGAATTATAGTTTGTATAATATATAAGAAGATAAGCCTAAAAAACTGAGGCTT
Organism: Nipponia nippon; assembly: GCF_047370975.1. Classification (NCBI taxonomy): domain Eukaryota; kingdom Metazoa; phylum Chordata; class Aves; order Pelecaniformes; family Threskiornithidae; genus Nipponia; species Nipponia nippon. Next base: position 20,782,722 of record NW_028262358.1, read on the forward strand.
ATATTTGGATTTACAAAGTACAGCTGACATACTGTGTTATAACGTATGAAGTTTGACCATTCTCTCTATTCAAACAAGATATAAGGAGGTGCAATTCTTGGCCATGATCCTTTCATAGCCTCTCCTCAGGCTGAACTGAAGAGACCAGGCAATGCCATCAAGCACCAGCTACTTCTGCTAGCTTTGGCTGCCCATGATTAAGAGCTGCTACCGAGCTACCACCCTTCCAACACTGTAGCTGCAGCTATTCACTGTACCTTTTCTTGGCTGGATGCCTTCACGTGCCTCTCTGAGCTTAATATGACATTAATCACAGATTCTTCTTGTCATCTCTTTTAACAGGAGAGAGATCCAGAAGCAGCTGAAGGACTTCAACAACATTGGACTTTAACAGGAGAGCTGGTGGCCTTTTTGGGTGCTCTGGTGACAAACTGATGCTGAAGGACTACGCAAGAGCTCAGGGAAAAAGCGCAGAGGGTTTTGAAATCCTTGAAGGCCAGACAGAGGGCACCAGAGGTGCTATAGAAATTCTGCTGAATTGCTAATGAACTGGGGAGAATAAGGGAATATGGAATAGAAGTTAAAGAGCTAATTAAAGGTTAAAATGACAGAATGAGTTCTGTATGTGGCACATGTACTCTACAACTATTTTATTATAGCTACATTGAATTTTTATTACAATTCCTATCCATCTACAGAATTTCCTGACTGGTGTTTTTTTTCTTGGACAAAATATTCTCTATTGCATGTTAGATGCTACAGCACAGTACTTGCATTAGGCAGTTTACCAAATGCCATTTAAAACAAACAACACAGTGGAAGAAACATGGTAGGGAACCAACCGTTTATTTACTACCTCTCATACTAAAGTATATTTTCATGCAACACTTGAGGTAATACTGTGATAGCGGCAGCTACTTTAATTACTCAGAGGCACATAGGGCACATATTGGGATCTTCCACACTATAGCAGTACATGGGACATGCCAGGAGCACAGTGCTGAGCAAGTTAATTGGACTGAGTCAGCTTGATCCATCGGAAATCACTAGATCTAGACCACATTTGACTGTGCCGCACCTGACAATTTTGCAAAGATATCCAAGTGCCTGCATGGTGCTCCCAAGTGCTCTTGGGTTCAGAAATACAAGGTGAAGACAAGCTGACTGACTTATCTGAGACTGCAGCCACACAAGTGTGTCATCTGCTCCTAGACCTAAACTGAGCCTGAAAACAGAACAGCTGTGTTCATTGGGCATCACCCCAAGATGGAAACTCTCAATATTGGCATTCTGGAGCCTCTGAACAGAGAGTGGACTTCATTTGCAACCTGTGTTACCTTTCCAGAGATGAAAGAGAATATTTTAAGACATTAAAACAAAAGCACCCAGCAACAAAAAAACCCTGTACTTCGATCTGTGGGTTTATTTCTTTGAGAAACAGGATGAAGAAAAGGAATTCAATGCAATATGAAGTATTAAAAACTCACATCCTCTTACACTGACATTCTTATATACACTTCCCCCCCTCCCCCCCAGGGTGTGGAGGAGACAAACCTTCATATAGGTTGTAATATAAGCAAAACTGATGCCCTATCATCACATACATATGGCTGAAGCTTTAAGTACTGAGCCTTCCATTTTCAGACTGCTAGCTCCACGAGGATGAAACATTGTCTGATCAATAGATGTCGTGAAGTAAATTGGCTGTCCTTCTCCTGTTTCCACTCATCCAGACTTCATCACAAAATCTTTCATAATTGATATCCTCAAGAAAGGCCGAGAATTGAGTACAGAGGCTGAAAAATCTTTAAGCCTTGCAAAGCAGTCTTCTCCAGCACTAGTGACAGGGGAAATGTTAGGCATGATTGCTGATCATGTTCTATTTGGTTTTTTTAGATAAACAAAGGACTTCTGGCTTGTAATTGGGAAATTTAAACTCTACACACTACATTCAAGAAAACAGATACAACCACGTTCTTTTGATATTCTGGAAACTGGACATTTAAGGTCATATCTTAAATAACACTGAAAGTTAAAGCACAGAAATAAATTTCTGGGGGCAAAGAGGGTCCTTCACTGTCTATTAAGTGCCTAGAACAATGTGCTCTCAGTCCCTAGTGTAATTAATGAGTCAGTTCAGTATGATATTGCAAACAAATACAGGATTCCAAACTATTTCCTTTATTAATTTTTTTAAAAAGCTCTCAAAGCATGATAAGTGACATTCTCCAGTCTCCCCCCACCCCCCCAACCGAAACAGGACACTCCAGCAGTATTTCTGTAACTTTTTTCATTGAGATCCTGAGGTTTTAAACCAGGTCATGTGAAGGTTGAGTTTCATGAAATATAAGACTGTCTTGTTTCATCTACTTACAGAACAACAGAAATTTAATGATTTTTCAGTGAAGATCTAATAGAGATAAAACTTATTTTGTGTGCTTCCAAATCACAGGTAGTCTGAATTGAAATGCATATCTGAGGCTCCACAGTAACTCAAGTCCCACATCACACGTCTTGAAAAGCTATTAAGTTTAAAAAAAATTCCCCACATTGGAAGCAATTAACACTACTAAAATAACAGAGTTGTGTATTAATAATGAAAAACAAAAAAAGATCAGATTCAATACTCCGCAAAAGTGCTTTAATATGGAAAGTTTATAAGACAGTTTTATTAGCATCTCATAGTTTTCAGATACTAGTATGAAGAAAACTTGTTAGCAGTACAAATAAATCTGGAAGTAGAATTGAAGATCTATACTTTTGATTTATCTACAGCTCACCATGTTCTGAAGGAGATTTTAATAACTTGTCTTCAGTTGTAACAGTTTTATTCTCTAAACAGAGTGCTCCATTAACAAGTTATATTAAAATGCAGCTGCATAAACATGTTTACACACAGTTACATTTTCTCATTCACATTCCTTTCTCACAGGTGTACCTTTTCCACTATGAACTAACTACACTTAAGTGTATCTTATGTAAGTGCACACATGTATAATGTCACTTGTAAAATAGTCCAGACTGACCAGAGGGAAAAACTAACAGAGTGCTTTATCTGAATGTAAAATAAACAAGTGACATAAAAAGCAGTAATTCTATCACTTGTATGACAACAGTATTTAAATTACAACCGCTATCCTGATGTTACACTGAAAGCGACTACTGCAGTATGATTTTTTCCAAGTGACAGGAGAAATGCACTTTACCAATATTGGTACAGTAATTACCATATTAAGATTAACTTGTCTATAATCAGAAATAACAAAGAACTGCATTTCTTCCATCATTTGGAGGCATTCATACAGCAACAGTTCAGAAAACACAACTACCACTATTTCTATTTCAGCTAGAGAAGCAAAGGAAAAGTCACTTTTTCAGATTTGTATTCTTAGTTCCAGAAACAGCAAAGTCTTGAAATGTAAGGGATCCTTTTAAAACATTGAAGTGTCAATTACTTTTAAGATAGGAACCATTGTTTTGCACTTAATTTCAGGGAAACTAAAATGTAACATCAATATTTATTGCAACTGCTGAAGTATTGCCATATAACATGTAATATAAACACTTAGGTGCAAAATAAACATTTATGTTGCAGATATCAGAAAATTATTCATTTTGTTGTCCATTTCATTCAATTCCACAGCTAAAGAAAGTAGAAGGTTCTCGCTATTCATTTAAGAGCAAATTAGGTGATGACTGTAGTTCTGAAATATTTCTTCTACCTCTTGCAAGTTCGGCCTTCAACCTAGCATGCTGTTCCCTCAGTTTAGTAAAAGTAACAGGAGAGAAAACCCCTACCAGCCTCTTAATTAATCATTTTTTGCCTAAAGGATTTTTAAAATTAACTGCCTAAAACCTTCAAATAATGCATGAAAGGGCTCCCCCTCTTTTGTGCACAACCCACATCACACCTTCACCTTTCCTCATTAGGAAAGTGAAATAAGCACCAAAGTTGATCCTCTTTTCTTCAGAAAAAAAAAAAAGATCTGAGTGTTTGGAGCAAGCAACCACTTCTAGAGCCCATAGGGTAGCTTTTATTTGATGTGAGCTTTACCAACACACTAACGAAGGGCTGACAGACAAGGCAAGAGAAAATGCTATTTGAGCAGAAACTCAATGTTTGCTCACTAGACTGCTTGCCTGCCAGAGGGTTACCCAAACACAGCTCCTGCAATGGGAAGTCAATCTTTTCTAGCTGTCTCTTAGCAAACAGATGTGAGCCTGGGAATTTCTCATACATTCAGATAAATCAAGAACCAGACCTTTCAGGGCACCAACCTCCACAGCTTTCGACGGAGATGTCAGATTTCTCTGGGACCTTTTGATTTCACACTGTTTAGACTAAACTACAGCTACCACCTATCATACACAAGTCACATACCTTCCAACGCTGTCCACTGAAGTTAGTTTGATACGTGTCCGTTTTACCTGCTACTCTAAGTCAAAAACCTTGAGACGAGTCTAAACTACGAAACTTCTACGTAACATTCCCCTACATTTTTTTTTAAATGCTATGTCTCTTCCTTTTATAATATGCCTAGGGATACTGAGGTGTATCTTCTCAAAAACCTGATCTGGCGTTTTCTGCAGTGCACACAGGTTCCCTGGAGCCGCATGGTTCTGAGCTGTATTCTTGTCAGTACAGAACTGCAACTGTATACCTTCCTGATCAATTCTCGAACCAAAAAATCCTTTTGAAAAGCACAGGGTATATAGAAATTGCATTACAGTTCTATTACAAACCCAGATATATTATTTCTCTGGATGAGGTCCATTTAACAAACCAAATTTTCATATTCAATATGTCCAGTATTGACCACATGTCTAAGATGATGTACTTGAAGGCTTTTCAAACCTAAAGGTACCTCTTGAGATTTACATTCAGTAAGTACAGTTGGATAGCTATTTAAAGATCCAATTCAAGATCAGACTTCAATTAGATTACTTCTGCTACAGTCTGTGATGTATGCAGCCAATTCAGTTAGACAATATTGCTTTTTCCAATTACTACAGGCTACCCATTTTATATGCACTATACATGTTTCTAGGAGATTCATTGGAATAGAATTTGGTTCTCTACTGCTTATATGAATCGTATTATCAGATTAACCCTCTTTGTGTAAGAATTAAGGAATCTGAAGAGGATCAGGTGCTGAAATGTATTTAGGAGTACAGTTTGTTTCTGTACCCAGGAATTGAGGATCATGAAGCACTCCAGGACCCTGATACCAGTCTTCTGCACAGGAAACCAGGGTATGGGAATTGAGAGAACACTAGCTGCTTTTGGTCATTACAGAGTACAACTGTGGAGAGACTTTTTTATATCCTGGCAAAGAAGAGCAACTGGGTGTACACCACGCCAGCAGTACCACAGCTGTAGAAAGTCAGCACCGGTAAACCACCTCCCGAACAGACACGGAGACAGGCGTACAGCAGCTGCTCTGTGGCGGCAGCAGCTGCGCAGCCGTTCCATGGCTAAGAGAAAAGTTTGGTCCCTTTGCACCTTCCTCCCCTTCAGCTCACTTAATTGGGCCGTGTACCTGTTCCAGGGCACAGGCACTGTTAATTTTAATAAAGCTAAGAAATCGGTTTACTACCAAGCCATTGAACCTTTGTAGCACTGTTCAGATATTAAAACCTGAATATTCTTTTTACAATTTTCAAACTTATTTAACACAACAGCCTTGTTAAGTGTACACTACTTAACAGTCACCAGCCAGATACTATTTTAATATGAGCAATGCATGCACACGATACTGACCTTCCCAGCAAGAACTCCAAGCCCAATCAGCTATTGAAAGCAAAAGAACAGCCGCAAGAAGATTGCTCCCTTTGTCAGAAGATATCAATCTTTGCATATACCCTTTCCAAAACAACTTATGTATAAATCTACCAGCAAAAAAAAAAAAAATCTTTCCCAAAGAGTTTGCTTTAGAGACAAAGATAAGGAAAAAAAAAAATCATCTAACCTTGAGGAAGACATCCCAGTCAATTTTGGATGACTTTTTCTTCATGCTTGCATGACATATCCACTACATTTTTTTCCTCACAGTGAACAAAAAAGTATCACATGGATCTGGTCATAGTACTCAAAGCCAAATGCATACAAAGTTATTGCTAGGTATTAGAAAAGACTGTAATATCTTCCAGCATTCCTCCCACCTTTCCAGTACAACTGAGTGCAAGATGTCAGGCAGTACCCAGCAGCATTTGTGCATGGTGAGTGGAAACAGGTGACCTTGAGCTCCTTGGTTACTGGCATATAAGTCGGGGTGAGAGCAAGCTGTGCTTTTCACAGGGAAGGGGGCAGGGAAGAAGGGAGAGAAAAGAACCTGGACTGCTTGGCCCGAAGTCAGAGGACAAGGAATTTCAAAGCTAGGTGATAATTTTAAGAGGTAAGTGCCTATCACACAAACATGTGCCAAGATGCTCACCCACACGCTTCCACCTCATAGATTAGTTTTAATCCCAATAAATTGTCTAAATTCAACTCACCACATACCTGCACAAGTTTGTTTGCTGGCCTAAGGATGGCGACCGTAACAGGCAAGAATAACCAGCAGGAGTGGGGAGATGCGCATCTTTCAGTGGCACTGATGATTTAGGCCCACTTGGGAGAATGTATGCATATAACGTGTATATTATAGTACGTACTGTAAAAGCAATAGGCTTTAGAGTCGATACTTAGCACTAAATAGAAACTTTTTAAAAAGTTTTGCTTAAGAAGCAGCACGTAGTACACAGACTATTACTAAAAACTAGAACTGCAAATTGAAGGGATAAGCATGATGCGTAATTTCTGGTTGCAAGTTTTCTATAAAGCAAGTTATTGCTGAACTAGTTTCCAATTCTCACAAAACAACAAAGCAGAAACAAAGGGCTGTGTTTGAAACACTTACAAGCTGAAATTCCAGCCCCCTACATACAGGAATTTCTTTCATTAGGACAAGATGGAGAAGAACTCAGTGATTAGCATTCTAATTCAATACTAAAACATAGTTGGGTACAATTGGTAAAGCCATTGAAGGCATTTTCCCAGGTTTCTTGCTTTCTTGTTGAATGACTGCACTTTTTTTTTCAGAACTGAACAAGTCAACAGTTCAACAACATCATTATCTTCTATGACTTTCTTCACAAGCGCTGCATTACTAATCTACTTGCATGGCTACTGTAAACACTAAGCAGGAGCATCGATACTCTTCAGATTATCAGTCAGAGCGTGACTGAAATGGTCAGGCTTCTCGTGCACAGAGCACATCTAAAAGATACCAGCCATTGTGAGCTAGTTTGCAAGGCCACAGGTAAACACGTGAGTGACAGCAAACAAAGCTGCATTCCATTAAAATGGCATGGGTGAAACACATGTGTCTGCCTTCAGATGGAGGTAATTAAAGAAAAACTGTGCTGCATGGTACTGAATTCTGTATAGTACTTAGCAAAAGCCTCACAGACTTCAAAAATAAAAGAGCAGCCAGGTCCTGTTAAATTTACTACGCTCACCCTCCTCTACATTTAAAGATGGAAAGAAATACTTCCCTCAGGGAAGGGGGGCCCAGCTCATAATTTCTGGATTAAACCCATTACTATTAGCTGCAGAATGAAATTATTAGTGACAGGTTCACTGAATTACCTCTTTACAGAGGTCACTAGAGCTTCCTAGAAACCTAAAACTGCCACTGTAAATTTAGCTAATAACAAGTGAGGTTTTTAAACCATCAAAATTAGAGGTAAACATAATAAAGAACCTGGTTTAATACCCTAATTTAGTCATGCACTGAAGTACAATACATTTGCATTTTCTTCACTTTGAAGTTATAAACTAAGAAATACACAAGTGCTGGCATGCACCGCTATTACATCAACATTTTATATCCACAGATGTGGATGTAGAATTTCTATTGATTTTCAATGTGCTCATTTCTCTTAAAACTATAACACGAATCAAGAATAATTTCTCTGGCAAGTACACAAACCGTAGCTTGATCAGCACATTTAAAATAAAAGATTAAACAGAGGCTTAAAACAGGATTAAACAGAAGCTTCCACCATGCAAAATTCTCTTAAGAAATGGATCAATTTTGCAAATATCAAGAATCAGGGAAAAAAAGAAGAAACCACATGTACAAAAATGTTACTTTCATTCTGTGTTTATCACTGTCATTTTAAAGCTTTGCTCGATTATTTACAAACGACCTTAGATAGAAATTGTTCAATCCACCACTTTATAGGCTATGCTTAGTTCTGTTTAAGCTTCCAAGACTGCTAATAAACTCTGTGTACTGTTTCACGTAAAATACGTATACAACCCTCAAAGTACAGCCTGTTTCCCCCCTCCTAGGTAAGTGACCTCATCATTGGATTACAAAATCCTATTTCTTTTGCTTGTGCTCTCCCTCACTCTGGTCCTGTAAATTTTGTGTTCCTAATTGTACAAAGGACGCCCTTGATCCCAATCTAGTAAACAGCAGAGTAGTTAAGTCTCTGCTACTTGGTGAGAAACCTGACCTTGAAATCCTTCAGATGGAGTTTGGCATAAAATCCACACCTTTTTCTTGGAGTTGTCACACAGTTGCCCAGCAATTATATCAAAGTATTGCAAGGCAGAGACGCTTCTTCATTGCTGTCGCAGCGGAACTGGAGCATCAGCAGAAAGAGCACTGGGCACAGCCTCTGCTCTACAACACATCAGTATACCTTGATGCTTGGACTGCAAGGGGTCTGGAGTGTTGCATTCATTAATATCAAGCTCTCCACTCCTCCTCCATGCAATGAGGGCCTTCATCCCTGTTGTCCCTCCTAAGTTCTGATATGCTTTGTCAGAAGAACTTCTAGAAGTAATGACACTATGCTAGCTAAAAGCATTTTGGAATCCCCATTTTTTAAACAGGGTAAAATAGACATCTTTAGTTCTGCTGGTTCATAAGGAACTGACGGGTAAAACGGTGCTATAGCTGAATTACTGGGGAAGAAATGCAACACCCCACAAAATGGTCACGGTAAATCTCACACTCTCACCTCACTGTCACAACTAAGACACATTCATTAATATTGAACAGGAACTTAAAGTTTTCATAGTTCCACAAGCCTTAAAATAGATTAAAAACATACTCGGCTATGATTTATTTTATCATTAGAAAGCTATTATGCAAAGACACTTGAATCCCACTGACCCTTGTCACAAGTTCTGTGGAACTGTGACCAAAATTCAACAGTTGTCATACAGACTCTGAATCTGAAGTAGACTGACATTAACTTGCCATGAAGAGCCTAAACTACCATGGACTGCAGATTCCATGGTCTAAATTCAGTTTACTATAAATACATTTCCTTTTGTAATTTCTTTTTTCTGCTTAATATTTTAAGGGGTTTTGTTTTAACAACTGAAACAACTCATGCAACAACTAGAGATACCCAGTAACAGACAATGATGCAAAAGGCTGGAAAAGTACTCGATTAATCAACTGTGAGATTCAATATCACCTTTTGTGCAGGGCACCTCTGCTTCTGAACAAAGCAGGCAAACCACCTCTCTGCTGTGCCACTTACTTTACGATTGTGGTATGGAGGAAGATCCCATTGTTCAATTACCTCCTGGGCACTGGGTTTAGCTCTTCAGATGTCTAGGTTGAACAATGATCTTACTGAAATAAGAATTTCTTTGAATTCTTCCACTTTGCAGAATTTGCAGAGCACCTTCAGTAAGATTCAGCCAAGAGGGGACAGGCACTTAAATACTGAAGTATTTTGTCATCCCGCAAATGAAACTTAAAGATAATAAATATCCATATAAGTAGATAACCACAAAACCTGAGGAATTTGTGAGAAAACTCAGGCATTGAAGTCCTGGAGTGGTCTAAATTTCTCTATCTCCAAATACTATTACGCTATATTTCACTAATACTAATATATTTCACTATAGTTCCAAAGTTCTGTCGGCCTAGCTCCCCCCTTGCAGCAACTGGCACCTAAATCTGAAGAGCAGCTTCTGCTAGCCTTCAAGTCACTAGGTGATCTGAAATTCAATAAACTCTGTCAGGGGCTGCACTGAATTATCTACCATCTGGAAACCGTAAAAATAAAAGTTATATGAAGGGTAACGAAAAAAATACTATAAAAACATGATGGTGATGGTAAAGTTTGACAACCTTCCAACAGAACTAACTGGAAACCTGCCTTTTCTGATGACCCATACCACTTAGAGCAAGCTGAGTGAGAACTAAGAGCCCTGAGGCATCGGATGAGGCTACCCAGCATGGTCTCCTGCCTGTGGATGTAAACACCCTGGAGAAACTCTATTGCCTTCTAGAGAAATCCAGAATCTTTTGTTCCAACTTTTAAATTGGCTCAAAAAAATTTTCAAAATACTGAAATTCTTTGCAAAAGTACAGTTCCCTTTCTCCAGCCAACTCTATACGGTCTCTTTCTGAAAAAGACAGCACTGTTCAAAATTAAGTTAAAGGATTATTTGGAGTTGTCTTGCATAAACACAAGCCAAATATCAGCTTAAGTTACTATAACAGTCTTTATATAGGCTTATAAGTCACACAGCAAATTTTGGCAGAAAGACTTCAGTCTTTAGAATATACACATTTAGGTATTTGAACACAGTGCCAAACATCTCCCAAAGATAAGTCAAAGGAAAACTGGTTTTAATATCTGCAGAGTTACTCAACCTGAACTGAATTTATCAAGATAAAGAATACTTTTTTTTTTGCTATTCTGAGGACAGACAAATCTTTCTGCTCAATATCTAACAGCTGTTGCAAACAACAGATGCTGGAAATTCTCTAAGAGATTCTACAGAAAATCTTTTATAGAGCAAAATACTTTGCAACCTAAACACCAGGTTTTCTATAATGAAATCAAACTTCTATGCCATGGTCTTAATTTCAGTCTACTTCATATATTCATTCAACCTACAGCCTAAGCTTTACAATCAAGAAGTTCTCATACCAGCAGTAGTCTTCCATAAAAAGACTTGTTCGCTTAACAGTGCTGGCCTTTGCTCAGTGAAATATTAGTTCCTGCAACCTGTCAGAAAGTAACTGAACAACAACATAGTCTGGTCTGACAGAAAAAAACAAAAAACCTGAACAAGAACTAAAAAGGCTACCTTTTGAAAACTGAGACTTCTTGTCTGTGAAACTGGGTAGTTTCTTCTACATAGAAGAGTTCTGCTTATTCCTCATTCCAAAAATGAAAATCATAACCTTTCACCAATTTACTATAAAGTTTTTTTTTTCCATTCACGGTTTAAGCCAAATGTGTCTCCACACTGGATCCCAAACTTTAATTTCCTTCTACTTCTGCTATTGTTATGCCAGCACTTCTAAATATTTACCCTTCCCAGATTCCTAAAATGGAAGGAGACAGGGTCCTTTTGTAGTGCAGATGATTTGCACAGACCCCAAGTAGTGGAGAAATTCTCACGCTTTCATGGGAGGGAACTGGATTTAGGGGACACTTTGTTCATGACAGGGTAAAGTAATCTTTAATAAATTTAAATTGAAGGGTCTTTCTAACACAGAGGGATTATGTATACTTTCCTCATGTACAATGATAAACATTAAAGGTATTAATAAACATTCCTTAGAGAACTGCAGATTTACAATTTTCATAAAGTGTAGATGTGATTAAATTGCATCTATATCTGGAAACATTTAGCACTAAGCTGTTGAAAAGTTATTTTACTGCATACTCCACTTCAATTTATCTTCCAAAAAATTAAGCTGTCATTATAGATAAGGATTCAGTAAAAGTAAAAGCTTAATCAAAAAACCTAAGGAAAGACAAACAAAATGCAAGCATTAAACAACAAGAAAAAGGAAAACAAGTGCGTTTTATGGCTAGTGAATGTTTTGGAGCCTCGGCAAGGACAGCTTAGGCACTAGTACCAAAGGAGGAAGCCAGCTTGGTCTTTGCTGGCATCACACGGATTCAGCAAAGTGATCTACAAGAGAAATGCTCCATATCCTATCTATTTATTAAATCAAACCCATAGTCTAACAAGTTAAGCTACAATAAATCTAAAGGAGATGTAAACATAGAAGATACTATGGAGTAATCTGAGACAAATGCAGTTTTCCTTTTCTTCTTTTTGTAAGCACACACCGAGTTAAATTCTCCTACTTAACAGAAATCTGTTGCTAAGGCATTTATTCCTCCTGTTGCAACAGAACAGACAGAAGGCTAATTAAAACCTGCTAAAGCCATTGATCATGCCATCTTAGCTGAAGCTGTGAATAAAATTATCGATATATTATAGTATTCTTTATTTTAAAGTTGTCAAATTATGCACTCTAACTAGAAGGAAATCCTTCCAGAAAAATCTTTTTGAGCACTGAGCCTCTTTTATTATCAAAGCAAACATTTCTTTGTGTGTATATTCCATCTCATAAAATTGGATTTCCCCCCCTTATGGCAGCTGAAAACTTGAGGGATAAGAATCTAAATGAGATCATTGTCCTCATATATTCCAGAATTCCTTAAGAATCTGTACAAGCGTATGTAGTAATTGACAGAGGAATATAATGAAACTTCAAATAAAAACAGTTTGCTGTACAGTGGGGGCCTACAGTTCCTCAATATCCAACTCAGAACACCACATGGGCAAATCAGGAAAGAGGAAAGAAAGCAGAGGCTGCCAAAATCTGCTTTTCAGTCTAAAGCAGCAAAAGCATTATGAACAAGTCATAATTTCTGTAAAACCAGGAAAAAAAAAACTTCAAAGGTATGGTTGTTACTACTGAACCCATTTCACACAGCTCTGCCAGTCTATCAATAACCATCTCTCCTTATGCTCCAGGTACGGCACCTTTCTCTTTCTTTTATACAGACCTTTGCTTCTTTCTCATCTCCTGCTTCTATTTTTATATTTGTGTCCTCTGTTCCTGAATTTTCCTAATTACAAAATCTTCTGAATCAGAAGAACCAGAAACTTGTAAGATTAATTTCTAGAAGGAGCAGTCTAGATAAGAAAGGAGAAATCCCTGCATCTGTCCTGTAGGCAATCTTACTGTGTAGAATACCTATCTGCATAAACACTGTTTATCATTGCAAGAAGTTTAGATGTGCAGGACAGTTTTAACATATAACCAAGAAGTTTCTGTGGGCACACAGGTTCTACAGATTCCATTAACCAGTTTCACCTGGTAATCATTGCACTGACCTGCACTGCATTTGCACCTTCCACAACACTGAAGTGTCAGGCATCATAAGCCTCATCAATGAGGCATGCCTCGAGTTAGGCTAAGATTATTTCAAAGCTATTTATCCTCCTAAGGGAAACAGCTGGAAGACAAAATCAGAAATTTTGTTCATGAGATCAGTGAGAAACTGTAATATTCAAAGTCATCATTAAAATTATTTTGTTTTTACAGAACGACTTCGTCAAGAAAATATTTCAGAAAACCCTTTCTAAATTATTCTTACTCAACTGGTAAGTTACAATACAGTTACATTTCACCAATTCCAGATCAAACCAGGCAACTACTTTAAACTGTCAAAAGATCACAGAAAAAACACTAGCTGTTTATCGTCAAAGCCCCTATCTTTCTAAAAGAAGATACTGAAAACCAGTGCTAGTACTCTAAACCCTTGAAAACAGAACTTTAAAAATCACAGTGGATACTGACAAGTTGTAGGTACTTAAAGTTTTTTTTTTATACTTATAAAAGCTGCTTTAGAAGTCATGAGAAAAAGAACAATTCTTTACCATTAAAACATATAGCTGAACAGTTAGAAGCCCGCCCTATAAGCTTACTGAAAGGATAAAGGCACATTACCCAACCCCATCTACAATGAGATCTGTGATCAGTCAAGAGCACCAGAATTCAAAACAACTGATAATCGTGAAACACTTTAAATGCTGCATCTCTTCTGATTATCTAAACCCTGCAAGTATCATGAGTCTAGTTTACAAAGCAGGTAAGCCAAGGTGCATTTTATGTCCCTAACTATAAATTGGAAATACTTCACCCATACTTTAAGGTGTTTCTAACAGTATTGAAGAAACTATTTTATAAGATTGACCTTATAGTCTTAACTAGAAAAAGTGAGAAGCAGAAATGAGAACAATCCTAAACACTGTCAACAGCCCTACTATATATACACACTACATATAACAGAGCAAGTGATTTGTTTCCTATAGCCTGGTCCTGGGATGTAAATACAGCACATTGGTTAACTTGTATTTGCCTTTGCCTGAAATCAGAAATGAAGACATTGTTATCTTTCAGTCTCTGAAAAACAATGACAGATAAGTGAAAGAAAACTAGTAGGAAAAAAAAAAATCAAACATGAACTCAATTAATCTAGTTCATGAGCAAGCTATAGAAGGTACCTTTTCTTATCAAAATTAATCGGAAGAAAAAACATGCTTCCTAATAGCATTACTGGATTTTGTGATTCTTCTAAGCTGATAAAAATAATACTAACCAGCTATAATGAATATTATGACATTTCAGGGTTATAATGTGACTTTGGTATTATTAAGTTTAACAGATACAGGATAATGGAAAAGATTACCAAAGGGAAGTTTAATCACAATATTATCTACTTATTTGATGCATCAAGTAACACAGCCGCTGGCTTCAAAACTAGTAATTATCAGAAAATTTTAAAGAGCTGAAAAACATCTGAACCTTTCATAATCTCTTAACTGTGGTAACAAAAGGTTAAATACTACTGAAGAGTTATTAAAACTCTTTGTTGTATTGAATTCTGTGCTTTCCCACTTATCTGGTTTAAAAGGGTATACTTTAACCAAATCTGACTCAAAAGCAGAAAGATACGGCAGCTAGCTAAACTGGAAAACTATAATAGTGTCAAAGTTACGTGGACATGCGTCAAAGAAATACATTGCTAACACTGAATAGCAAGGTAAGCATGCCTACCTTAAGCTGAAAAGCAGTTTTAAAGAGCAGCAGTTTTAAAGAACAGCCAAGGTTAATTTGCATAGTAAGGAAGAGTCTTAAAATGGGAAATGTTTATATATATATTTAGTTAACAATTCTGTATATATTATAAGTAACATCCAGACACCAGGCCACAGATACAAGCCTTTCAAAACACTTAATGTCTGATATTCTCAGGAATCTTGCCCTCTCAACACAGACCGCATGATGTCAACTCTGGAGAGAGGAGGCAAAATGGAACAGGAGGAGAAAAGGCACCTGGAAAGAGGCTGCCCAGTTCTAGGTAGGATGATGCCACTCAAAGGCGCTGCATAAGGAGAAAAGCAATTTGAAATAGCTCTTTGTGTTACTCTTCAAGATAAGATTATAATGATATTGAAAATAATTCTCAATGGGAAACTGAAGAAAAAATAAACTTCAAGCTAGATAAAAAAGAGAACATGTTCACAAGAAAAAATGCAAATACTTCTTGCACTTTTCTTCCATCCATCACCACAACACATGACACTTCATGTCCAGATATCCATCAGTCTAAATTTTAATCGATGCTTTGTCACTAACAGCCAGAAAAGATGTCCCTTTCTGGTCCTGGATTAGTTACCTTGAACATAAATGAGCTGACAACTGTAACAGAAGCCTTCCCAATACAGAAGAATTAAAATCATGAACTTCACAGAGCCTGCACAAAGCAACCCTTTCCTTCCTTACCCAGTCAACAGCAGGACTCACAAGGAACAGCTGATGCACGCAGAATGAAGTCTCCACTGGAAACCAGGCTCACGTGTTACATTTGATGTACTTCAGGCAAGTGAAAAACTTCATTATAACGTTCCAAACAAACAGCAGCACAGTGAATTAGGGGCTAAAGGAAGAGGAGTTGTCAGTTGTAACTGCATCAGAAAGAAAAACAGGAACACATTTCCTGGGGTTTTTTAAATTACACTTCAAGAGCTATTGTTACTAATAGCTGCTCCAAGCTGTAAAAACTGCAACCTCAGAGGGCAAAAGTCAAAGAAACCCTACTGATTTTCCCCGGATTACTCACAAAATTAATAAGATCATTTGGGAGCCAGCCTTGAGGTTATCAGAAATCTCTTGTCACATGCCCACAGTACACTTTTGCAGCATTTCTGTTTACAACTGTTTAATGAACTGCAGCACTGAAGCTGAAATCCTCTTGCCTGCTAGGAGATTGTGCTGGAATGCAATTTGGGTATCTACATATTTTGCATTTCCAATAGCAAAGTTAGGAAAAAATGAAGCAGATAAGTCTTTAGCGGTTTTTCAGTACAGGGCTCTAAAATATCTTCATAAAAGTGTATTCACCATTGAAGAAATAAATATCAAAATTAATATACCAATATTATTACTGATAATATAAGCAAATTATTAATTATTCATCATATAATCAAGGAGAACATTGCCTTATAGTGCCACAGAAAGTGTCCCTTTTTAAAATATTTTTTTAAAGCAATAGTCTCAGGCAGGTAGAAAGAATCCAAACAATAGAGTTCCATAGTTGAATTGAGCACTGCTATTTTGACACACAAAAAAAATCCTAAATATCAATGGAACTTAATGGAGGCTATGTTGTAAACTGATTCTTGTCAAGGAAGGAATCATAGGGTTTTAGCTACGGACATGTCTTCACTACACTAAGTTTAGGCACTTAGAGGGTTTTAGCCCAACCCCTGCCACTATTTGTGCACAAGTATCTCATATTCTGAGCACCTGGTTCGATGAAGTTCCCCACATTACTACCTAAGCAGAACAAAACAGACACCAAGTCGGATATCACCTTTCAGCATCCAAAATGTGGCTTGCCAGCCAGAAACTCAGACATCCTCCGTGAATTTGTGATGGGAGGTCAGCAGGAGACAAACCAGAACCGGTATGCCAGCTACAGGATAGCCTCTCAATAAGGCTACAAGAGTAAGTCGGAACCAGGTAAAGATCAGACAAATAAAAACGAAAACACACATGACAAAGCAGGACCTCAACTTGCCCTTAACGTGAAGGGCTCAAACACCCAGCAGTGTTGGAAGTGTTGTGCGTTTGAAAGTGTTACACATTTGAAAGTAAATCCTTTCTTTTGGCCTTTTGGACAAATGTTCCGAGAAGAAAATGAAAGGACTTGAAGAGGATGAATCGGCCTAGGAACCAGAGCAACATTACAGGAGAGCAGAGAGACTGACCATCATCATCAGGTTGGAACCCAAGGATCTGTCCAAGATACGGGCTGGGAACAACAATGAAAAAAACCAAAGCTTACTTCCCACCTTAAAAGGAAAAGCCAAAAAGAGGCAAAAATCCCCAAAGCGGCCTATCACAAGTAAGAAGATGACTTAACACTGTTATCAATTTGAGAGAAAACACAATATTTGTGGAAGGATTTTGCTGGTTCAATCAGTACAATCATTGGAGACTTAAGATTATCAGGCATTCATTCTCATAGCTTGGAAGAATGTTTTGCAATATTTGACTTCCCTTCCCACACCCCAGGCAATCCAAAATGGATTCCAAGCAGAAAAATTAAGGGTCTTTAGCCAGTTACGTCTGATTTACTTGAAAAGTTATAAGCAGAACAAATCCAGCACATCAAGTGACAGAGGTAGCACAAAGATACATGCTAATACACATAGCTTCCGAAATGGAGAGTTAAGTCTGAACACGGAGCGAGGCTGTGTGTCTCAACTGCTGTACGTGAAAGTTCACTGTCCTGAGAAGGGTTAACACGGCAAACATACTGACCATTTCAACATGCAAACCTGTGCATGGTTTTTGCACATTACAAATAGCCTTAAAGCACGGAGACATTCTAAGTCATAAATCCCTCATATGACATGCCGTTTCAAGAAATCCCATGACACCGCTGTTGTCTGCTATCTAGGCACTGCTGTTTCACTGTGTGCGTGCATGTGTTGAAAAGACTGCTGTCACATGCAACATCCTGCATCCAAGTTCAGCATCTTGTTTGTGTTAGCATGAACTTTTGCCCACTCTTGACTGATTATGCTTTTTGCACAGGAAAAGCTTAAGATGAGTTTTAGAAATTCCTTTTGTCGGGGCAGATTATCCTTCTCCTTCCCTTCATACAATCCATTGTACTTGAGGGGGGAAAAGAGAAGAGAAACAAAGCTTTTCATAAACTCTCAGAACAGAGAAACACGGGTACATATAATTTTGATAAGTCAAATTACCACTTATCTTACACATTTTGTCACAAAAAAAAAATCTAAGAACAAAGGGTATCTGTTGCCTCCCCTGTATTGCTACACCACCGGGCTAGGAGAGCTGCACATCCTGCCTTGGAACAGACTCCTTGATTTCAGTCCACTCCTAACAGCAGCTCTCGGCTCCGTCCTTCTATTTGTAACACATTCTCTCTATCATCAGTAACATGAACCGAATTTGCCATCTGAACAGGCTGGCAACAGCAGTTTGCCTGCCTGCAGAACACTGCTGCCTTCAGCTACCTTCAACTTTTGACAACTGTTCAGTAGAGACGTTCTTATATCTGGATATTGCTTTATGAGTTTGAGCATCAAAGCGTCAGCTGGATCACCTAACTAATGGGACAGACGTACACTGGCTGGTGATATCGATTGCAGTAGGGTTGAAGCATACATCCCTACGGCCACAGCAGTTGGTTATATGTCGTGTAGGTTATGAAAGAAAACCACTGTCTTGGAGAAGTCACCTAAAGAGATAAGATGCAAGGATAAACTCAATTACCTGGAAGTGACAGTCACATTAATTTCCTCATCTGTCAGTCTTGACAAGCAGAGAAAAAGTTCTTTGACTATGAAAAGCAGATGTCTGTCCTGGAGCTACGGGGACTGGCATCACAGAAACGTAAGGTAGAAATGGACATTTTCCCTTTCCTGAAAGCCTTATGGTTGGTAGCATCTGGAGGCATCCATTAGCTTTCTGGCAGAGTTTTTGTAGACTTTAATTGTTTTTGAGCAGTGACTAACTGGGGCCCTAGAAACAGCATAGCTTTTCTCTGAACAGAGGAGAGTTTAGGCTTGTGGTCATTCTCTTCACATACTTCGTTGACCATTCACCCAAACCTGTCATATTGATGGTGTTTCAACAGAGAAGTCCCATATTCTTTTGCTATTTTTGAGCCAACCATAAAACTACAGGTAACTTCATTCCACTGCTACCCAGGGAGTCCAGCTACTACCAGCCCAACATCTTCATGAGTTCTTAAAATTTTCCTGCAAACCCCTCCATCAAACAGGTAATGCTGATTTTTTCTTTTTGTGCTGCTTCACCAGTAACCCTCTATTTTAGTTTGTCTAATACAATTAAAAACCTAACTTCTGCTTTTCCTGGATGATGACTTTTGTCAGAACTACATTTAACTTGGGACTTTTAGACCAAGATGCAATTTTTACATAACAAGATTAGTGGGCATATCATCATATCCCCCTTCTCCCTAAAAGGTAACTGCTATGGATTTGATCTACAGTATCTTCAAGCAAAAATTTTCAAGTCTCTTATACAAAAAAACAAAGTGAAAGGAGACAGCATCTACCCTCTGTCTTTAACTTTAGACATTACCAACAAAACAGAGCTCTTATCAACAAGTAGCTATTTAAATAGTTATAATTTTGAGTATTAAAAATAAGGAACTTCTTTAACGGCTTTTTAAAGTGAAAGCAAGGATGGAGAAATTATGAAATACCAAAACACTATGTATACTGCATGCAGAATGGTTCAGAAAATAACGATATAGCTAGCCATTAGGAGTGAGAAATGAAGTTCTCCAATATGCTAGTTGATAGCCAGCTTCAGGCAGTATCTGCTAAAAAAAAAAAAAACCACTTGTCAGACAACTTCTTCACTGCTCATGTAAATTGAATTGATAGCTTAACTTCAGAACTGACGGTCTCAAAGAGTTAAGAATTTCTAGGCACACAGGAGCCTGTTTCCATTGCAGTTAACCATCAAGGGTTTTTTTGTTTGTTTTTAAATAGAAATCTCATTTCTCCACAGTAAAAAGCTTTTACTCAGTAGAAGCCTCAGGAGTAATGGGAAAGGAGCAGACTCGCTTTCAGGAATGCCCTGAAGTTATTTCAGCATACCCTGAAGATTACTACCAGCTCAGAAGACTCCCAAGCATACTCCAACCAAGGCCTCTACTACGCATTTTGCGCGGGGTACAGAAAGCTACATGAATTAGCAGTCCAAGGAACTGTAAGCATCATGCTGATCTTGCCTACTACATGAATATGAAGTACCTTACTCAGTACCCAAAATGTAATCAAATCTGTGTAATTTAAATAACCAAAAGGTAAATATTTGTGTGCAAGCTGATGGCAGATTTCTAATACTCTTAAACCCCGACTTATGTCAGGAATATGATCTCATGTTTATGTTCTTTACTTGAGGTGGAAAATTAACTAGTACAAACTATTTGTGCTCATTTGCCACAATCACATCTCTGCAAAAGATACTTAGAGAGATCAGAGCAAACTTTCTCATTGTCAGTATCAGAATATCATGCCACTTAACACTTTCTAAATTTTTATTTCTATGAAATCCAATTTTTCCTTAAAGTTTGGAAGAGAGTTAAAAAGCAGTAGTACCTGGATTGAAAATAAACAGCATCTGAACAGATTAGCCTCACAAGGGCAGGAAGGAATCTCTGTAAATTTCTAAGTGGAGCTCTGCTAGGAATTTCAACAAGGTAATTAAGCATAGACCACTTCAAAGTGGGACGTGTCTATACTGATCACTGGAACATACAGTATTGCAGAAGGGGGAAGTCAGTACTTCAAACATCATTTGAATAAAATATGGATTTCTTTTTAACATCTGTACTCTACAAGAAACATAACAGACTGCCAGAGCACTTGAGCAGATCTGCTTTTCATTTTTTCCAGTTAGCATTATTTATGCCCATATACAAGTATTTCTTTGCAAGCAGCAGAACTTAGCTGTTGGCTCCAAATACCTTAACATAATTAGAATGGTTTTAAACATTAGTTATGCCATGGTTCCTAATCTTTCTGTGCAGACTGCAGGGTACTGCAAATCCAGTTTGTCTTCTCTCTAGCTGACCTTTGGTCATACTGCACCTGAACTAGTCATGGCCGAATTCAGAAGTGCATGTCTAATGTCTGTCTCTCCACCAGCTCCCGTCATACATGATACTACTTTTGTTGATACATCATGTGTGCCAACATCTCAGCTTCTTTCTTCTGTCTGCTAAGTTTCTACTTTCAAACTCCAAGCTTTTGCAGACAATCAAGAGAAAATACTGCTGCGTGCCATACGTATATTACATTGCCTGGATTGCCCTGAACATTGATCGTTCCTAATAAACTCTTCCTTCATGCTCACTGACTCCCTCAAAAAATTTCCAAGCCAAAACTCCTCCCCACAACAGCTAACCTGTCAATATATTAACTTTATCCAGTTTGTCTGGTGCAGAAGTGGGACTGACACCATTCTTTCCCTTCAGTCTGCAAGCACAAGTGAAACAAGTCTTAAATCACAGTATCAGAGAAAAGAATTGGCTGCTGGGCTTCAAGTCAGCTACTGTTTTGCAACATCAAGGCAACTGACCAGATTTTTTAGAAGGAAAGGGGAAAATTCACTTGTCTTTATCCTAAAACAGAACTCTTATTTTTCAGTTTGTTGGTTTGGGTTTTTTTTTTTAATAAACAAATCTGCAATTCAGAATTTATGACAACTATATCCCAGTACCTAAACAAATAGATTTGCATTGAAAATACATTTTGTGGACTGAGGTGCATGGGCTCAGGGAACTGAAAATTTGCCAGAGATGACATCAGCCAGCTGCAAATAGATTCTAGGTGCACTGTCAGAACTGGGAGTACAAGCCAAAAGCCCTGGCTCCTTCTCTGGAGACCTAGACAGAAGGCAATTTCACTTTTAGGATGGAATACACAGAAAGGAAAATAATATACCTGTCTTTTACAACAGAAAGTAATTTTGATAGATGAACAAATAGGCCATGTCTTCAAATTACCGCAATGAGATTCAGGGTGGTTTTTCAGCTTTGTTTGTTTTTAAAATACAAACATATACCTCTTTTTCAGTCATATTTTGTTCAATGAGCTTCAGAAAACTATGCCATATTCTGCAGATTTGCAAACTGAGAACATATGCTAGCATTATGCATACCACAATAAAAAGAGAATGCCGCCTGTTCAGCTGAACATCTCTTCCTGCACATGTACACAGATGGAAGCAGCTGTTGCCACTGAATATCTCAGAGAGCTGAAATGCATTTAAACTCCGCTCCCTGCCCCAGGCAGGACGTGCTCTTACGGACTGCAGCAAAGCTGGATGGGGTAGCAAATAAATGCAAGTAGTGAGGTGGTTTGTCATCCCCCCCTGCCTTGTAACAAGCTATGGAAAGATACTCATACAGCTTTGAGAGATTAAAAGACTAATAAAAATATCACTTTCTCCTGTAATTGTTAAGCTAAGCAGCAACACTGTATGTGCACACTTTCATTTTACAGCAAAAACTAGGCTTCTTGCACTAAACCATCAAAACATGCAATTTGCTCATCAGGTCACTACAAGAGTAGGCAAAAAAAAAAGTAGTGTCTGCAACACTGGCTTATACTGAAAAAACAAGGAGGTGGAAGGATGAGGTAATGGAAAGAGGGAAAGCAGTTTATCACTCCACTCACTCTCCCCTTGTAGAGGACTTTGAGCACTCAGGAACAGCAGAGGACTATGTTCCTACTCATGCCCTTTCTTTGAAAAAGTGCAGTACAAAGTCTCAAAGTAACAGAAAAGTCAGGGTGGAGGCAGAAATCTGGCATTCCCGCACTCCCACTCCTAGCTTAAAACTTCGAGGCAGCCTGATTGCTCTTTCACAGTCTGCTGATTTGCTCTACTTTCCATGAACCAAGAATGCTTAAGACATTTTAACTTAATCTCCGATTAACATCCCAGGTTAATGACACTAAAATTTTGTTTCTGGAATCTTTAATGTCATCAATGGCCAGTAGTGGACCATTGAAAGTGAATGTTCATTAAGAAAAAGAAAACTAAGAGTCCCCTTGCTGCAAAAGATGAGCCAGAAGTCCTTTTTCTTGAGAATTTTGGAGACAGGTTAGTTTGGTTTGCCTGTTTTTAGACAGGTGTACACCTATAGTAAGAGAAATTACATGCAAACTGGTACAGAAATTACAGACTTCTCTCCAACATTTATCAAGTTATGAGAAACCATTAGCAATGGTACTGACGCATACTTATTTATAGATTAGAAAGGGCATTACCGCCTTCTGTAGCTCATTAAGTCATTTCTCTTGTAGAAACTAGCTACAATATTATACACTGCTGTATATGCAATTGTAGGTATCTACATTTCTGTGATTGAAATATAGGAACGATTGCGCTGAATCAATCCACGAGATAATGGATTTCTCAGTCCCCAAAAACAACAAAATATCTGGTTCTTCAGAGAAAAGTATATGACGGCCCCAAGATGGACAACTCTATGGGGAACATTTTCCCTAGAAGTTATTTGAGCTGTAAGTTCATAACTATGAAAGTTTTTTTACTCTTTGAGTAAAGTTTCACATTTGGAGTCTGTGATATATCCTTAGGATAAGTTTCAGATATGGCAGAGGCCCCATCTCTACAACATCAATTCTGCAAACATAGAGCCAAATTCCCTGATTTCCAAACAAATTATGCCTCTTATAATCCACATCATACTTCCAAGAACTGCAATTTTTGCATTACTAAAAAGAGAGTAAATCTGTAGAAGTGGTTAGTGTTGGACACTGTTTTCCCTATTACAGTACTGCTTTGCAATTAAATGATTAAAACCGCCATGGCTTACACAAAGAACACACAGTATATCAACACAGATGAGAACAGACAGTCAGGCTCTCTGGGCAACCTGTTGCAGCGTTTGATCATCCTCACAGTAAAAGAAGGGGTTTTTCTTATGCTTAAATGGAGTTTCTTGTATTTTAATTGGTGCCCATTGCCTCTTGTCCTTTCGCTGGACTGGGATGCAAATGGCAAGAGAGCCACAAATGAAAACTGCTACTCAAAAAGAGCTGTCAAGCACAAAAGGCTGTCAGACCAGCAAGAGAAAAGACTTCTAATCTGTAGCTACTATTGTATTGTTTTGCTTGGAAATGCAGAAGGTAAATATTTCTAGCCTGCTATTCAGTCACTGTCCCTTTAAAGATGTTAACTCAGTAATGTGAACACGGGAAGCAGGAAAGCACATGCATGCAAGTTTTCTTTGCAAGTTTTACTCCATGTTCTGTCACCTAAAACACCCATACGTTTTCCATTTCTGTAGAGAAACCGTGCCAGTATCTTCACCCAGACAGCTGTATTTTTCCTTTCATTAAATGAAGAAAGGAACATTTACTTGAAATTTAGAATTAAACCTACAGTCACTTCCAGACTTCACTCCATCACTTATCCAAGCAACGAAGCAAACAGAAGAAGGAAAAAACCCCGAACTCAACAAATCCATGAATCACACAGAAATGATTTTGCTTCCAAGGACATGATCGATGTTTAAGTTAGGCATTGATACAATCTTAAAGGCACACCCTCCTCCACTGCAAGACCTCATCCTCCACAGCTTCTACCCAACTTCCATCCCACCCACCAAGGTACAAGGACATTAAGTTTTCACCTCTGCAGTAGGATGCACTCATGTTTGCACTATATTTTAACTCATTTAATTTTTACTTGTTTTGTAACAGAGCCATTACCTGATCAGATATGACAATCATTAAAAAAAATAATGGAAATAATGAAAAGATTCAGTAAAAAGAACCCTCGTCTACTTAATTGCCTTTTAAATCTAAGTCATTCAACTTTTCTGCTTCCAGTTCTTTAGAGATACTAATGGCTCATTTGATCAGCTTTTATTTAGAGAGTCAATTACTGTACTGGCAAAATGCATCTTTAATGCAAGTGCCACCTGAGACCTCTTCATTGTTGTTCTTGATTGATTCCTCAGGTCCTTCTCTATAAGCAAAGTTTTGTCACTGTTGCAGCATCTTTCTCTAAGCCCCTGCTTTTATTCTTCTCTGCTAGCATCAAGGAACTGATTCCCAATCACAGAATTTCCATCTAACGTCCATCCTAACTCTCCCGAGTAAAACAACACTCTTGCCATTCTGACTATAATACTCTCCCAGAAGGCGAAGGGGAAAAAACCCATCGATATCAAAAGACACCGAAGTTACAGAAATTATTTACCTTGCAAAGAAAAAGAGCGCACCATGCTGAAAACTATATGGAGAATTGGGTCTTTCTGTCCTGTCTCAAAAAGATAGTCTCGCACATTCATGAGACTTGCATTTTATATTGCCACCTTACATTGTTTCCCCCTCAGCTGCCTGTATCTCATGCGTTTGCATACAGCACCTTCATTTTCTTCCTCACACCTCATGTCCTATGAGAAAGACGCAGCTGGACGAAGCCACCAAGCAACTGGCATGTGGAAATCACAAAGCAGGAGAAAGAGAGGAAAGCCTTATTGCAGCCAGATGTTGTTGCTCTTACTGGAACTCCACACTCAGGAGTCTCATTAGAAAGAATATTGTTCCCAGTTGCAGCCTAACAGTGGAGAGAGATACAACAGAAGTAAAACAAGTTGTCTGCTCATGACAAGAGAACATTCAATAAAAATTTAAATTTGGCACTTCGATATCTTTGAAATGAGCCTTTAGAATTCAATGCCACATGATGCTAAACATGGAATACAACAGTGCACTGCAAATTTTTATGGTTGACAAGAACATTTAGCTGCTCATACTATTAATGCCACCAGAAAGATTATTGGAAGAGAGATAAAAATCTGATGTTTAAAATGTTAAGCTCTTCATGTGTCTGGCTCAAACCGTAACAAATAACTTCGCCCTCTCTAAGGTGATAAGATTCCCTACGATAAGATTCAAGCCACATCCCTGCCCTTCCAGCCCCTGAACCGATTTGCTTCTATTGGCAAAGATCACAGAAAGCCATTCTCCCCCACGCCCCCCCTAATACTAGGTTATATTTCTCCCTGGTTGGCAAGCCAAGCTGGCTGAAAGGTGGACCTGACACATGCCAGAGCCAGTGCAGAGACAAGGCTATCACCCTGGCTTAGCTGCAGTGTGCAGCTTCACCCCCAGAACAGGAAGCATTTAACTGCTTGCTGAAGCATTTGTCTTAATGCTGTCTTTGAAAAAGACATTTTAAAGGTGCGAGTATCTCTTCATTTGTTCTAAAGGGAGCTTGGATGACTAGCACTAAGTCCTTAACCAGTTAAACAGCTAAACTTATCTATGATGACCTCTCTCCTAAACTATTAAGCCGAGGCTGCCCCAGCAAACAGATTCTCCCAACTACTTACTGCAGTACTTTCTGCAGACCCTGAAGTTCTGGCAGTAGCCAACACCAGAGACGACACAGTAAGCCGCCAGATTACAAGTCAAATTCAACACAGCCATTTCTATATTCTTTAAATACCTCTCTCTGTGGAGGACAGACCTTATTTTCTGTTGCTACTTCTCAGACATCCCATATACTTTGTCATTCTTCCTAAACTTGCTTTTTCTCCAGTTTTTTAATGGTGCATTCTCTTTCTTCCTGCTTATTCTGTTCCTCTATGCTTGCAAGAGCATTGTTCCTCCTATCCATACCCGGCATTCTGACAGGCCTTGTTCAAATCAGGACTTAACTTCTTTCAGCCTGCTCACTACTATTAATACTCACTCCTCTGCCATCTCTTTCTCAACTCTACTCAAACTACCAAAATAGTAAAACAAAGTAGTGAATAAATTGGTATAGCAAAGGGGTACTGGACAGCTCTCCCCTTATTAATAAGCCTTTTCATGCCCTAGGGTAGATCTGATGTTTCTTTTCATGTTAGTATCAGCACCAAGTTAATATTTACTTCCATGACACACACAGAACAGAGTCTCCTAAGACAGAGGACGACTTTACTGCTTTGGGTAAAATTTACGCTGTAAAAGGCTACATTTCTGTTCAAAACTTACTAATGGAAGTTACAGAATCCTTAGAAAGCCAGTGAAAAAAGTATATATTGTACATGAGATACTGTAAATTGAAATAATAGAACAGACACGAAAACATAATAGTTGCAAAAGATACAATCGTAATTTACTTAAGTTCAGCTTGGCTGTGCACATTCTACGTAAGAACATTATTCCCAAAAGGTGAACATAAAAAAATCAAGTATAAACATTTCAATTGCAAAATCAGGATGAAACTCTCAGAAGCTACCCAGACTTTCAGTGACTCTCAGATCACTGCTTCTTGCTTATGACAGGTGGGTTTCTGTAGGAACACTATTATCATCAGTCAATTACAGCTAAATCACTGTGTAACTAAGGTTATACTGTGCAGATGAACCCATCAAATTCCACACCTGTTCAGACAGACAATTCAGTAATTCCATCTGAGCAGTACTTTTTTGCTAGAAGTGCTAGTTTGCCCTAGCTCAAATCACTACCAACTTCTAATAGCCTAAATGAAGTAATCTGGTCTTTTTCTCATTGCCACTTAACCCCAAATCACCAACAAGAAAGTTTACTCTGGCAAACACCACTACTGGCACTCTGTACCCAGGCCAAGCAGCAAGCACAAGAAACCAGTTTGGACACAGTGAAGCCCTGGCTACCCAGTCCCTGGATCCCCCCTTCCTCCTGATCACCCAGAACATTTCAACAACTTCAGCAGGTTTTCCACGGGACATTATTGTGACTACAGCATGATACAGAATAAGCAATCTTCATCTTACAGCACTTTAACAGTCTCCAGCTTCTCCCATGAGTGTGAAGCTATGGATTAATATTTTATTTGTCAAAGACAAAGTCCACATGCTAATTTTTATCAGATTTTATTGCCATCCTCTCCCAAGACCAACTCAAATATTTTTCCCCAAAAGTATTTTTAAAATTAGATCTTGTAAGCAACATATAAGTTATTTCCCTTAGAAGCAGATTCCCATTTAGTGCAAGTTCAAGATACTAAAAACCCATCTAAAAAGCACACTGATTCCTCGGGTAGTTGATTCCTTATTAATGGAAGTATTAAAGCTCAAAATTGTATCTCTTTTCAAATACCCAAAACAGCTCTGTAACAAAGCAGCAAACTGTAGTACAGCATTAATATGGCACCGTCTCCTTTCAGCAGATAATTTCATTTCAGCAGTACAAATTTTACCGTAACTACCTTCCACTGCTTCTCCCCTCTCAAAGTTTTTCTGTTTCATAACATTCTGGAAACCCAACATCTTGCTTTTAAACAGGTTCGAAAAACTGGCCTATGGCCAACTTGCAACTGATACTCCAGTTTAAATACCTTCCCAGCAAAGTTGCACAAACTTCAAAATACTCTGGGATCAGTCATTAAAATGTTTTTGTTTCAGTTACAACACTAATGAAAACCAAATGTCTAAATTTATTTTAGCTAGCTTAATGGTCTAGGGACTTCGCTTAAGAGAAAGGTCTGAATCAACCCTCATTTACCCAACTGAATAGATTAGTCAGTACAACATTGTAGAGAGATATGGATAATACTTTAAAAAGGTTTAATTATAAGAGTATTTCAGCCACAGATTTAATTAAGGAGGCCCAATTAATTGCCTCAATTTGATTCTTCTTCTCTAAAGTCTTCAATTACAGGGCACCTGAAACTATGCACTTTTAGCTGCAAGTTTACAAGGTTCAATTTGCAAACAGATTTAAGACCCAAAACTAATGCTACAGTACAGGATAAGCTATTGCAAACTGGATGTTTTTACTATCCAAATAAGGTACACAAAAAACTGCCTGAAGTTTAAGCCTTCCCAAAGTGCCTGCTTGTAAAAGATTTCACTGTGTTATGCAAGTGTATCTTTAAGTTAACACACATGTTGCATTCAGCAAATGTAGGAATATTCTGGGTGGGAATCCTAGAGTACTAACTGAAATGCTTCATACAAAGCTGTCTTTCAGCTAGGAGTCATGACATTCTGCTGCTGGTTTAATCCATACCCTCTACAATTAAGCCAGCGAATTCGATGCTGGTTTTGTACAGGCTTAGCAATCTATAATGACCATTTACCTCTAAATTCATTTTAGACCACTTTGTATGTACTTCCCCATAACAAAGAATATCCAAGTTCTGCTAAAACAAAATCAACATAGGTTGACACAAATATCTGCATTTTCAGTGACAACATTGTTGACCATCATATGTATCTCAAGATATTTAAAGCGTGCACCACCTGTTTCCAACTAGCATTCAAACTGTTCAACCACACAATTAATGACAGCTGCTAAAAAGTCTAAAGTATCAGGGAACAGAAATAAAAGTTTAACAACAGCTATGTAGGATTGAGGCAAACCAGAGTCTTTTGCTAAGTATGAGTCATTATAATACATATAATGCTCTAGTAACATATATTTGCATTTCACAGCATTCTCTTCAAGACCATTGTAACTCAAAAGTTAACAGTTTTGTTGTCTGCAAGAATGCCAGTCTGTGTGTAACAACTGATCCTAGGACAGGACAGCAAACAAGCTGTCTGTGCACTTACAGAGTCATACATATTTAAGAAATCCCTACCAAAGACTTTCTAGTACTCATCCCTAACATGTACATCCATGCTATTTAGCCAGGAACATATAAAACAGAGCAAATAACCTGCTCAAGAGGTGATACCAAGCGCACAAATACCAACCTAAAAAGAAAAGTTGAGATTCAGTCATTTAAAAATCACTTGTTTATTCCCTAAAATATGTAAAAACTGATAGATAGCAAGAAATTAAAGGTTATAGATCATTGATCACGCAGGAAGTAGGCTTTACAACACCAATTCTAAACACATTGCCACTTTATTTGAAAGTGCAGTTTACTTATGAACACCAACATTCTTACCATTCTTTCAAAAGTATGTAGAACTCTCCCTGTGTAGACATCCTTCTTTCTAGCATGTCAAGACATTGAAAAGAGTAACTTTTTATAGGCTTATTTCAGAGTTTCACAAAAACATCACATGCTTACAATAATTCTATTTCACATATTTAAGAGGTTCCTTTTACAGAAATTAGACGATAGAATTCTAGTACTAAATAGCTGATAAATGTTTTCCTGTTAATCCCAAAAGGAAGAGAACGGACTAATACAGGACAAAAGGGATACTTTAGACTACTACATTTACGTTTCACAAAAAAAACCCAATATAAAAAGCATTCAAGGCCTTGGATCTCTGCCTTCGTCACGACTTTGAGGTGTATAGATAATGGACATCACATCAAGAGCACCAGAAGCAAAGAATTCTTAAAGTTTCAGCTACACTACCTCTAAAAGCAACAGCAAACATAATTAAATAGTTCAGCTATTTAAATGCAAATGAAAAAGCATGTTAAGAATAATTTCTTATTTAAATGCACATGAAAAAGTATGTTAAGAATAATTTCTTATTCCTCTTTCTTCTGTAAATCTACACACCTGCTCTTCACCACTTTGAGAGAATCAAGATATAACATTTATCCACATAAGCAAAATAACTATGTAAGAGAAAAGACCGAGCAGTATGAATTCGACCACACCCTTCAAGAAACTAACTATAAAAATACCATTTCTCAGTATGAATTTTCTCAAAAGCTGGCAGCCTTACAGAACAGTCACATACATAGCTCTAGCCAGCAAAGAGGTCCTCTTTTGACATTTCAAACAGATAAAAGAACGCCTTCATTTAATAAATTAAGATAGGCAGGTATGCTCAGTTTCTCTCAGGCATTCGGCACTGAAGATTAATTCAGAGCATGTGGATCAAACACGCGATACCCCCAGAGATCAAGAATAACAAATCTCTGCAAGAACACAGTTGGAAAGAAGTTCCCGCTATCAAGTACTGTTTGCACAAAGCAGCACAGAAGTGCAAATCATGAGCTCTCAGGAGACTCCCACATCCCATCTGCACACAAGGGGAACTTTAAGTTTTAAACCTAACCTATGATTTGGGAGAAACCTCTCAAAAGTGTATCTACTAAACAGTAACAGACATTCATTCCTCTCTCATAGGAAAATAACAACATCAAAAGCAGATTATGGAGAAACAACAATACTGAAGAATTAAGTCTCAAATTCCGAATATTAAGACTGATTTTTATGGCTCATCGAACAAGCTTCAATTTCTTGCATGAAATCGGGAATCTTTTACGTGAACGCACTGTGAGGAAAAAATGGATAAATACTAAGTCTTCCCCAGTGAAGCAGAACCTAACACTTTCCATAGATTGAGCATTTACTTTAATGCCTCATATACTTGGTTTAGTTCAAAACATACCTCATATCACATGAGCTGTTCCAGAACAGTAACATGGAGGCAAG
The DNA here is from genome assembly GCF_047370975.1 of Nipponia nippon. Lineage (NCBI taxonomy): Eukaryota > Metazoa > Chordata > Aves > Pelecaniformes > Threskiornithidae > Nipponia > Nipponia nippon. The sequence continues at coordinate 20,813,999 of NW_028262358.1, forward strand.
TATAGCCTAAGAACAAGGTGGCTGCTCAGCTTCTTTCGTATCGACACACTCACAGAAGCAGTCACCCCTGAGCGAGCCACGTTCCGAGTTAGTATCTCTTTTTTCCCCCGACACTCTGCATCTGAAGTGTTTCCTCACTGTGCACTAAGGGTTAATCGGAAAACATTTAATAGAGATTGCTCCGTGAATATTTAGGATCTTGATGGCTGGTAGCGTCAGCTTTGGAAGCTAGCTCTTGGGTCAGGCCAAGAGGATTGATGGAAAATGAGGTAATCCAGCAGATGTATATAGCGCTTCGGGTTTTCTTCCCCTGTCACTAGCCCAAGTGGCTTTTCCGTCTACAGCACAATTTCCAAGTACGGAAAATAGACATATGGTATAATTAGAAAAAATACAAGGTGGCTTTTACCTGGAAATGTACTTGGAAAGTAGGCTTCAACTGACGTAAAAGCAGACTAACCCAAGAGCGTTTGGTCACTGGTGATTACCAGCAGAGAGACAGTTTGATATTGTTAAGACAACACCTAATATAATTAAATAAGCATAGACTGCAAAAGGCATTCATCCCCAAGCACTGTCATTATATAACATCCTGCTGAATTTGCACATTTGTGGTATATGGGCTATAATACAGCCAGCAAGGCAAGCCATACCATATCAGGCCTCAAAACCCAAAGCTAGAAATCTGTTTCTCAGCGATTCCAGGGACTATTTTCACAACTTCATTTAATCCTAGACACATGACAGTACCCTCTTCAAATCCATGCCCACTTTATTCCCAAGAGGTTGAACTTCTGTCAAAGAAAACTAGACTACAGCTTGCCTCACTGTTCTGCAAAACAAAGGTTCCCTCCCTGACACGCACTCATGACTGGATGTTTGGCTACGAGGAAGGACCCAACTAAACTGTATGTCCCAAACAGGTGCAGAAAGTACAGAATGTGTGTTTCACATTCTGAATGGAAAATGAAGAAGTTTAATGGTGGTGGCTGCTAAGTGGTATTTATCTTGCATGAATCATTTGAGATATTTTGCACTACATCTACAAAAGCAATGAAAGAGCTCTTCTATTAACAGACCTAGTTTATAACACATCTATCTCTGTACCTACCACTTCACAAAGATACCTCTCTTGCTATTGCTATGGATACCAAACCCATAGAACATCTTGTTACCTCCATTTGGAAACTCAGCTTAGACGTACTGCACTAAAATTAGCACACAGGGTATTTTATCTACACATTTTCAAATAGACAAGACACTCCTTTGTAGAGATGTTTCAGGTTTGTGGAACACACAAGGTGTAAGACTACCACACTTCTGTCAAAATACCTTTAATAAGCTTTACATGTGAGAGAACTTGAAAACAAGGTTGACAGTAGAGCTAGTATGGGAAGTGATTGGTACACAGCACTGTGCTACACAGATAGGAGATCTTCAGATAAAAGATCATGCCCAGGCTTCTCCCCCGCTCAAGAAACCTGCCTTTGATTATGAAGTAGAAGGGGACAGAAGCATTGTGGCTGTGGAGTTCCAGAATTAAGTTTATCTCATCACATACACAAGGCTCCATTTTACCAAGAAAACTGCTGCTAATTGTTTCTTTTGACCCTTTAAAAATGGTTATCTATCTTTTACAGAGCTGCTTCTTTAATAGGTGTTTTTCTTCCTTACTCATCTTTCACTTTCCACATGAGGACATTCACCTTTCCACTCTTTTCCACTATGTTGCCTCTTGACTTTTGGTTTCTCTTTTGGCTTATTTGACCAAAAAACTAATCACATGTCCTGCGGCAGTTGTTAGCCTTGTCCTTAAGGACTGCAGGGCTTAGAACGAGACATAAGCAGTATTTAGTCTACTTGTATCTTCATTATAACAAAGACAGGGTTCATTTTCTTCAGCTTTCAAACATGCCTGCCCATGCGTCTTCCAGTATGACCTGAGAAAGCAGCAAGTTAATGTTTGACTTCTGTTTTAATTGTATACTTTTTCTAGTGGTTACTTAACAGCAGAGTCTGGTGTGCTGTGCAGATAGTTTGCATGGGCTTAAGAAGTCAGCAGTCCGTATTTCTGAATCAAGATTTGAGGGGTTACATAAACACATTCATCTTTGTGATCCTTATTTTTGGAAGAGGAGAAAAGTAAATGAGTAGTTAGGAAGGAGCAAAGCAAATGGTTTAGAAGGGAGAGCTGACCGAAAACATACAAGTGTTGTATTATGCAAGTAGTCTCTCCTGGACATTTGATCTATGCATGCAGGAGTTTTATGGTTTAATATCCTTGTTATGCCAGCTCTTCGCCAGACAACATTCACCATCCCCTTTTCCCAGATCACAGGAAGTCTAGGACCCTTCCTTGCTTCATGAAGATGTACGAAATACAGCAGGTTTTGCAGTTGCAATACTGCATTCCTCAGTTCCTGGGCACTGCAGTAACGCATATACATTGTCTACCTATTTAAATGCCAATTGACAGGACTCCAAGGTACTGCAGGGCACACAAAATCAGCAGGCTTATTTTACTGCAGAGGGAAAAAAAACAACCTGAACAACTGACAAGCTAGTGCAAAGTAAAGATATACACGTGAACATCTCTGCATTAACTCATTCCAAAGTGAACTTAATCCATTTTCAAAGCAGACAGTAGAATTATGTTCACTGGCCAGTTAACTCCCAATGAGAACAGCATCATTTGGATGCAGAACATTCATTTGAAAATAGCTAGCATGAACCTTCTCTACTTCATTCCTCTGTAAACAAACATTACGAACCTGACATATCCATGGCAACTTCTGCTGTGGAAACCAGAATTCAACATAACCTTTTAAAAAATCATGCCAGTTCTTTCACAAAGAATTCACTGAAGGAACTATAAACCCTGCAGGGTGACACTGTAATAATAAATCTAAATGTAAACGTCAGTGTAGGCCTAGCTTAAAACCCACACCTGCAGAAAGAAGCCTGCAGGGATTTCAGTCTGATGCTACCAGTTTTTTTTTAAAAAAAAAAAGGTATTTCATTACCCTAAAGACCCCCCACGCCCTCTCACTCTTCAACACTGCTGGTTTGTCAAACCAGAATGAAGTCATACTAGCATGGCCCCCAGCCTCTTAGGGAACTGAAATTAAAGAAGAAATCCATAGGATAGTTGTATTGCTATAACAATACTAGAAGTCAAATCAGTTTATACTGATGCAGCCTCCTCACGTAGAAAAGTTAGGCAGTAAACAGAATTGGGATTCCAATAAAATTTAAATTCTGCAAGCTTTCTGTACCCTTATAAATCATGAATGGAGCCAAACAACTATACCATACCTCTCAAGTCTTTGAGAAAGGAGCTTTCTTCAAGAGCAGTGAGGAAGAAAAAAAGCAAAGGAAGAAAACAAGAGGCTGCATTTTCCATATACAACGACTAGGGAAAATATGACAGTAAGTTCCACTGTGATAGGTATTTTTAACCTACCAAAATTTTAATGGTTCTTCTTTAATCTGAAGATACTGTAGCAGAATTCATCAAACAACCTAAGAATCCATGAATGAAAACCTTGGGCTTACATACTAACATTTAATGCAGAAAGAGATACACGTCTGAGTTTTCATCTCTGTAGCTACAGACAAAAATTAATCCTTACAGCATTACGTTCTGTGTGTAGAAAACAAGGCCAGGAATTAAATATGCCCTTCAGCAAATCATAATTCAACATCATATCTAAGATTATGATGCTAACAGTTCTGTCTCCCAGGCCCAAGTTCCTGCTACCAGACTACACTGCCTCTTATTCATGCATCTTAATTGCTCGTTTTAGGAAAAAAGGGCATGCAAGATAAAGGCTGGTATCTGCTAATGAGGGAATGTTTTATTTTATATCTTAACTCTAACTCAGAGTAATGAGCAAAGCAGCCTGAAATCTCAGAATCTGATAGCAAACTTACCATAGGGGTTGAAGAGTCTAATTTCTCCCTTGTCCCCAAAGCAATTTTGTATGAAACTGGGGAAGAAAGAAGATTTTAGAAGTTCATAGCCACCAGTATACACTCAGTGTATCAACTGGAAGATATTTACAGTCATGAAATGGAAGTGAGCCAGAAGATTTATAAAAGTATTTCCCCCCTCTCCCCCAATGCAATATTACTTTTCTTTGAAGAGCAGGGAGTGGAAATGAGGGAGTATAGATGTGTGATTTTCATTACAAGACCCATTAGCACAAAATGAGAAAGTGATTAACATGGGCCCGATGCTATTAACCACTTTGATACCTTTTTAATTTGTATGCCCCTGCTTTCTAGAAACCCTTCTAGGATTTTCTAATACTATAAAATAATGGTTGGAAAGGAGCTCAATAAATCAGCTAATACACCCTCTCAGGACTGGAGGAGGAAAGCACGGTCTAGACATAGTTAATCTGTGCCTTACAAGGCACTCTAAAAATGGAAATACCACAGTCTTCCCAAGCAATCTGTTCCAGTCGTTCACATTTTTTTTCTAGTGTCCATTTACACCATCTTTGTTACAGTTTAAGCACATTGATGACAGAACCACTGGTGGAGTGGCTAGAGTGAAAAATGCTCTCCTCTCTTGTTTATATCCCACCTGAAAACAACTCCTCCTTCTCCCTGTAGTCTTCTGTTCTTTAATGGAAAGAGTTCTAAACCTTTCTGTGAATAAAAAAATTACACTTTCAAGCCTTTGTTCTCTTTACTTTCCTCTATACTCTCTCAAAGTACTCTAGCTTTTCTGAGGTGAAATGCCTAAGCCTAGAATGAAGGACTATCACGTGATTTATGGAAAGTTATCCTGCTTACATATCACAGTACATCTGACTTGTTTGCAACATCTGTGTAACAGAATCACATCCAGTTTGTAAACTGCAACATCACCAGATCCTTTGCACAAAACTCATTCTACTCCCCCCACTGTCTACTTCTACAGAGATCAATAAATGGAGGATCTTGAGTCTTGTCCTTATCCAAAAGGCATATTCTTCCCCAGACTGCTTCTCCACTTTCTTGAAATCATTCTGAACCCTAACCATGTTTTCCAACGCACTTGCAGCAATTCCTAGCTTGGTACCATCTGCTGCTAATATTGCATAGCCGTAATGTTTCACTTAAGCTGAAATTAGTGACAGAACCCTGCAGAGACCATTCAGTCTAGACATCCTCTGGTCTGACAGTGATCCACAAAACTATTTAAGGCTTTTCACCAACTTTACAGTATTTAGAGAAACATTTCCTTCCTTTTCATATGGACAAAATCATTAGAATAGCTCATTAAACTAAGAACATATTTGTTTCTCCCAAACAAGCCTGGCTATCATGTCAGGAAAGGAGATTTGACTGCTTGTGAATTTTCTTTTGAGAAAATCCACATTTATGTTTAACACCTTTATACTTCTTCCTTGAAGAGCTTACCAAATAGTTCATACGTGTTGCAATGTTTTTGCCAGTGGTCTCCAGTTCTCTAGTGGTTCTTTTCCACCTGCTCCTCTTAGATACTGGTACTGGCTTGGCTTCTCCCGCTCCTTAAAGAACTTTATCTGTCAACACAGAAACTGATAATGGTTCTGAGACCAGGAATCAGGTGAAGCAAAGTAACCTTTTTTGAATTTCACCTGCTTTTCAAATTAGCACTTTTATAAGTGTTCCTCATTATTTTTGTTATCTAAGGAAAGTTCCTACACTGATGTTTCTAGGGTCAGGTATAATCGCAGCTTATCCTGCAATAAAGATAAATCTGAAGCAACAAGTGCACTAAACATACAGTTTTCTCAGCATCATGTTACATTTCTTTACTCAGTAACAGGCCAACCCCTTCCTCTTCTTACACCATATAAACTATTCTAGAAGTACACTATCTTAATTGCAGTAAGCATAAGAGGATGCCCTTAGTATCAAACATGCCTGAACAGATACAGAGAAAGAGCTGGCCCTGTAGAAAAACCTCTCTAGAGACAGGAACACACTAATGTAAACAGCTTACTTATACATATTGTATAGTATAATGTCTTTGTATCATGCATTTCTATTATTTAACCATATTTACCTTTTAATCTTTATTCTAAAATTGTTTAACATAACTTTGTCTCAGTGTTAACACTCTCAGCCAATATGTGCTCTTAACCAAATTTATAGAAAGAAATGCATACTTTAATGAAAGCATGAAACCAGAAATTTTAAATATTTTTTTGAAAAAAGGTTCATCCAAATCTTTTCCAAAAAGGCTGCAACCCATTGATTTCTTCAAATATTTTCACCTCTCAGCTCTTTTATTAGTTGTCCACACCCTAACTTAGTAAACACCCAGCAGCATCTCACATTCAAGTTATCAATAGTGCAGTTCAGTAAACTGAGAAAACAGTCTTGTGTTACAGGTGGAAACAATCTAATGGATCATCAAATACATCATTAGTGCTAAATGAGGTCTCTTGCCTCTTGTTCTGGTTGATCTGTACCGATCATGCTGCTGTACATCTGACCGTGTGCTGAACTCGTTCAACTTGCTAACTAGAAAGCTAACCTAAGCCAGTAGTTTTCTGCTGGCTTAGCAAATTGTATAGCCTTATGCCATGAGCACATAAGGAGAAAGCAAGACCACGTTACTGGGCTTGCACGCTGTAGTAGGAAGTTCTGATTCATATTTCCCAACAAGTGCTGTCATCCCAACCTAGAACATTACCCACAGTAAGAGCACAGCTGCTGCACGTGGCAGCCACATCTATAACTAAAACTACTTGATATTGTTAGTTATAGACAGACTCTCGGGAAGCTAGTCTATACAAGTCTGAATTCACTGAAAGAAGGTAACTGCGAGAAAGAAAAATTTAAGCAGTGGAGCAAAACTGCTGCATCAGTTCCTACGACTCCCACCTGCCCTTCTCCATGTAATAACCACGAGTGCTTGTTTTTGCCCATGTTTTATTACACTAAATAGTAAATCATGGAAGACTACTCAGAAGCAGCTCACACATAAGATATAACTATATCTTATTAAGAACTACCAAAATATTTACTTTGTTCAATCTTTTCACTTAACTATATTTCCGTTATCTACTTTGCCCCAGTCACTCTGCATAGAGCTGTAATACAATGGAATAAATTTGTAACAAAAATATGAATACAAGTTTCCAGGACAGGCAAACAAGATACCACAGAACATCCTCTTAACAGGGTTGACAAAAGAGCTGGCATTAAGCCTTGAAGAGCAAAGCAGTATAATCATTCTGGGATATCACTCAGACCCACTGTTACCAGTTTACTGTATTTTAACTTGGAACCTTTGACACTAAGGCAGCAACCACCAGACCCTTCCCTGGAACGGAGAGGGCAATATTGAAAGGTAGGGTAGGCAAGAGGGAGCTCTTTTACATTACTCTTGGACCTCAAAAGTAGGAGGAGGCCTCAGTGTCTCATAATCCCATTATTATAGCTTCAGTTTGTGGGTTTTACAGATTTAGCAGCCTAAGTTCTAAAGGCAGCAAGGAACTCTGAACAGTATATTCAAATCGCCTTCGGGGGTTAGAGGAAACAATGCCAATTTAAGAAAAAACAAAAACACGTTTGGCACAAGCAAGCAGATGCTAGTTTGTCCTGCCTAGACAGTAAAAAAAAGATTAGAAATTCATATATTTCTGAAAGCCAATAACCTCTTTATTGGACATGTTATTGGTAAAGCTGTGACAAAGTTAAAGAGCTTTGCAAAGTAACAGATTTTGAAAAGCCAAGAAGAGAAGGACAAGCCCTCCCCAATCCATCCACCATCACACATCAGTGATCAAAAACTATTTGAAAAAAATCATTTAAAAACCTCTCAATTTCCCCAGAAAGCAGTTCGGTTTGTAGGACTCAACCATGTCCAAGGTAATAACAAACAGCCATGTGACCCTCTCGTGGAAAGGCCATAAAAAAAAAATACATCTGGAGTTCGTGTTGGCCAGACAAATCAATATACTTAGCCATAACTCAGCTGCACTACTTACAAAGCAAGTAATTGTCTTCCCACTAATGACATCTCTACAATTTTTAACAGAGAACAAGTTGCCAAAGTACTGACTTTGCAGCTGATCTTAAACTGGCTTTGCTTGACAGCAGATTAAGCAGAGAAAAACAGTTTACTGGTACAACAGTTAAGCAGTTACACATAAAAAAGCCAGTTACAGTTCACAGTCAACCATAACTACTTTCTTCAGCTGTCTTAATGTATAAATATTATTACACAATGATATATTTACAAATACTATACTCTAAAAACCTTGAGACAAATCTTGCTTTTTCATTTCGTGAAGTTTCACCATCAAAGCAAACACATGATAACTAATTCAGGCCCACAAAATTTCTAGGACTATTGAAGATCTTTGACTTCACTGTCACAGCAGGGAGTTCTAAACTATATTAATGATCTGATTTTTAGTTTTAATAATGATTTTGTTTTTAATTTGATTATGTTTTTATAAAGGTATCAGCATGCCATACATTTCACATGATTTAACTTCAAAGGGTTAAGATTAAGTTACTGAATTCTTGCAATACCTGCTGTAGTTTTTCATGGTATTAAAGAAGCTATCAACAATAAGTGAGAACATATGTTTAAGACTAGGGCAAAGTTTATTTCAAGAGGCAAAAATTCCCTTCAGCTTTATATAATTATTTTGAACAGCATATGTATTAAAGAAAATATTTTACCTTACTTACATATTCAAACTATGTAGCATTGTACTCTGTAATTTTCCAAGCCCAAAACATCATTAACTGCAGCAATCTTTAATTAATTACTTGGTTCTCAAAATCCCCCTCTTCCTTCCTCCCACCCAAAGATATCTCCACACCACCCAGTTTTTATGCAACTTTAAGAACTACTGCCCAACAAGGGTGTTTCAATATTAAATATTTTTACCTTTGGAAATGGATCCTATCAATCAGCTGTATTGCTGAGCATAGCAACTATTTTCAGCGAACAAAAAAGGGAGAAAAATCATAAGAAAGTCTTTTAAGTTCACATCAAGTCTAGAAGCATCTTCAGTCCAAGCCTGTAGGTATCAAGCACCCACTATGTCTTACAATTAATAGGAAAGTGCAAAACAGAAGACCACGGATTAAGCCTTGCAAAAAAAAAAAAAAAACCACCACAAAAACAAACCCCGAAAACCTCAGCTTTCATTCCAGCACTACCCCAAAGCACAAGCATAATCTGAGCTGTATCATTCCACTCACACTCCAGGTCAAACGGATTTTGTGTTTACAAAATGTGCCTTCTCAAATCTCATGACTGATGCTCCATCCTGTGTATAAATATTTAATCACAGACAAGCACTTCACGAAAGGCAGCTTGAACACGTATCAGTGGTAAATGCATCTCCCCTAAGCTAAAACATAGAAAAATTCTTGTTATATATACAATTAAACATTGCATTGGTAAAGAAGCCTTAAAGAGCTGCGCATTGAAAGAACCAATTCTTAAGTTAGTCATAATGACTAAAATATTTTTAAAGCATACTCATTGATCAGACAGGTACAAGTCACAGGAAGATGATGCCACTGTACTTAAACATTAAAACCTGAAACAACGCTCATCAATACCCACTCAGCAAAACAGCAAATGTGATACTTCTGAAAAGCAAGCCACAAGCACAGTACTAGCTGTGGCAATAAAACTTACTGCCTTCGAGATTTACTCCTTGGTACAGCTCCAACAGGCACGTCTTAAGACATGCAAGGATGGCAATGGCATAGAGAAATACCAGGGAGTCTAAAACAAGGCTGTTTACAGCCCTTGACCAACCTTGGTTACATAAAGACAGAAGATAAAGAACTAAAGCTCCAGGGGGGAGGCTGAGATTCTTAACAATCCAGGAATAGTAATTGTTTAATTTCTAAATGCTATGGTTCTGCACAAAAAAGCACTATTGCTGAGCCTGCACACTTCACCCGAGAATGTAAATGTTTTCAGATGACAAGGGAAACATTTTGTCCTATTAAAGCCTGAGATATCTCCTTCCCATTTTAGCTGCATGTCAAGTTCATTAACAAGGAGAAACTATACAAGACTAAAACACAGTATCCATCTGCTAATAGTTATGGCTTAATTTACTCAGTTTTATTAATTTGTGCTACATAGTACAAGAGTTATGTTGTACTACAGACAGCACAAGAATGGTTTTATCATGCTGTGTTTGTCTGTTTCTACAAAAACAACAATGCTACAGATTAAGATACACAGCAAGACCTTTCTTCAGAGACTTGAATGCAGAAGGCTAACATTATTTCCAGTCATAGGTTGATTATACCAATGCACCAGAAAGCAAGCTTTTCATCTCTACCATAGAGGATAAAGATGGGGGGGAGGAATAAAAACAGGGAGGGCAGAAAAAGCGTTTCATTCACAGCTGCTGTAAGCTGAGCACACTGTGACCACCACTCTGGGCTCTGCACCACTGAGGACACCCAGCATGGCACCCCACCCTCTTGAGGGTACCCATACAGCTCCTCTCATTTTGGGCTGCATGCCTTAAGCTGTCCCCATACCACAAATCCCTCAGTTCCCCACCTCAGCACTCAGGTCTCCCCTTGCAGGGACGGGCTCCGCATGCCCCTTTTCTCATCTCCCTCCACACACCTTATAGTCACTGGCTGTTCTTCTGGTGCCTGTCACTCCTTTCAGATGTATTTCTACTTAATTTCAAGTGGCACTTTCCTGTCTATATAACAACCAGTTCCTCCCTCCGTCTCTCCTCAATGCCACCTTCCCCCCCCAGAAAACTTTATTCTTGCAAGGTCTGTGCTACCCTACATCACCACTAGCAATCTTTAGTCTCCCGTGACCCTGGCTTCGTCCCACTCCATTTCCCAACACCTCTTTCCTTGCTTTTCTTTGCCCCGCTCGCCTGGCCTGATGCTTCCAATTCCAGATCTTTTCCTTCCCAGTCCACCATCTGACACTGGTTCTCCTTCCCCACAACTCTCCCAGCCAGATTTATTTCTGTTAATATTGTATGCTGGAGAATCTTCCACAGAGCAATTTAAACTGCTATTAATAAGCAGAGAGTAAAGGTCAGCTTAGGAAAAAAAAATCTTTCACCTTTATAAAATTGCTTCACACAGCTCAGGGCTTCTCAACCAAGGAATCCTCTCTGTTATTCTAGCTTTCACCAACTCAGCTGGACTGTGCTCCTTGATGTCCAGAACATTTCTCAAAAGCTCTTGACTTGTTGGATTTGGTGTTCCAAAAATTATGTGACAGATAAAATTCATACTTTGACTACCACAAGCCTCAAAAATCAGAATTCAGATGGAAATTTCATGTGGCTGTTCTATTAATGTCAAGACACACGCAACAACAGCACTAGCGTATCACACCTCAAGAAGAGGTCCCCTTAAAAGAGTAAGTTACTGTAACAGGGGTCTCATTTTCACAGTAAAGCTAGAAAGTATTTTGTTTACAAAAAACATTCATCTGTTAATAGTTATTTGTATTAAAATCTTCAGTGTCAAACAAGCAGTAGTTAAAAGTTTTGACTATTCTAGCATTACAGTCTCACTGAATGTACGATTCAGAGTCTACAATCTACTCTTACACCAAAGTGAAGGCAGCCTGCTTGCTTTTTATTTTTTAAATATAGGAACATTTTCACACCTTCCCATAGTGTTTAATTTTTGCTGCACTTCTCACCAAAACCCAGCTGACTTTGTAAAAACTGCCCACAGGAAGTCACACTAAACTCAGAAATACCATACGGTCACTGAACAAGAAAATAGCCATGGTTACCAAACCAAATTCATGCCATTGATCACTTTAAAGAGAGATAGTTGTAAGCTTCCTAATTATCTGAGGTGATTATTATGTATTTCAAAGTTTGAAAGTAATTCTATACTTCTATCAAAGCTAATAAATCAATCATCTCTGTTAAAGGCTTAGAGGGAAAGTAAAGCTTACTGCTCAAATCTATGGTCAACATATGAGAAGCATTACTATGAAAGCCATTCAAAAAACCTCCTCATGGGAAAGGGTAACATTATGAGAACTAAGTGTTTTCACATGTTCTTTTTACCTTTGTTCTTTTATAGTCTTATTTTTCACCTCTTCTACGGCAAGATTTTTTTTGGAGGCTACTAATCTGAATTCCATCTCTTTCTTCTCAAGGCCCCTTGGGACCACTCTCCCCCATCAATGTCTTTTGTTCCTGCTACAGTAATTCCCTGATCAGTCAAAAATAGCTTCACATGGCATTCTTCAACAGAGTTGGGAATCTGCAATGGTAGCAGATTTGGAAAGGAGGAGTAAGGGGGGAAAAAAAAAAAAAATCATTTGAAGGAAAAAACCCTACTTTCTCAGCAATGTTGTAAGCCTGTCTGCTAAAAAATAGAGAACAAGCTTCATCCTGAAATCGTGCCTCTCATGCATTACTGAGCACGAGAAGGCAATCAAATTGAAGCAAAGGTACTTACTGCTCTACACACAAGACAGCCCAGCCACCAACACTGCTCTCTCCGAAGTTCCATGAAGGCAACCAGTCACCACTGCGGTCTTATTTATCGCATTATACAACCCACAAACAACCTTAACTCTGCTACAATGAGTTCAAAAGCAGGTTAAAAAAATGCAAAACCCAATCCTTGCATTTTATTCCCTACATCCCCAAAAGTGGGCAAGACAGGGAGGGACGACACCAATGACACCCTCCTGAGTAATGCTACAAAGTCTCAAATCCTAATGCAGTCTTCCATATTTTGCACCACTATAGCATCAGGTCCCAATTTCAACATCCATCTGCTTTTAACTGACATACACATTTAAGCTTCTAATCTCAAAATAACTGTGTCCTCAAACTAGGCTATTATATTACTACAGGATATTACTCACTTTGCTGTAAAGGAGGAAATAAATCTTTCTGCAGAAATTGATTTTCCTTTCTATTTAATGCCTTTCAAAATATTTTATACAATCATGGTGTAGTTCAACTATTCCATTCCTAAATAGAATACCAGTGTCAAAGGATGTTGTGTTTTGTTACTTTAAGCTTAGCATTTAAAGATAATTACTTAAGCAAAAAGAGCCCCTGGATGTTTGTTTGCCTCTTTAATTTGTACCTCAGCTCACTTGTACATTCAGCAATCAGCACAGCAGCATCCCAATACTAGTTGCAGTTTCTGGGAGCTACTGAAAAACTAAAGCAGCACAAGTCATTTATTTTACATTCGGAGTAAAATGTAAATATATGTAAAATAAATACAACTTATGAATGTTATAAACATTATGACATACTGTGAATGTTTATAAGCATTATTATTTGTTAGAGTCAACAACTTACTGGTTACAAACTTAAGTATTTGCCACAAGAGTCTATAAATGCTGATGTTTTAAGTATTTATGTTTTCCTGATACACATTTCCCCACTCCAAAGACTAGTACCCCCCCCTCCCCCGGCTGTTTCACACAAGATCTCGTCCACCTCCATCACTGTAGGCTCTTATCCCTTTGCCCAGTTAGGAAATCCCATCTTCCTCCCAGTCCCTGGCTGTCCCAAGTGCTTTCTTGCACCTTTATTGCCCTGCAATTCCACCAGTCAACACTTTTAAAGCTGAGCACATTTATAAGCCCACTGACAATTTGGATGGCTTCTCCTAAGTGTTTGTTACTATTTTACAGGCTTGTCTAAGTCAGACATTCTATAACAAGCCACCTGCAATTCTGATCGGACAGTTCTTGTTCATATAAAATACAGACACGCTACAGACACACTTTGAGTAACTACAGTTCCTCATCACTCTCCTGAAAAGAGCTGGCTCTCATTTGCTGACGGACAATGTGAACTATCAACTATTCTACACCTCCATATTTTTCAATCTTATCCAGAGGCTGAGAAAACAGACGGAGGGTCCTATTGCCTTCCTCACAGAAGTGTTTTCAATTAAACTTATAATATCCTCTCCTCCTCTACTAGGAGAAAGATGGGAAGAAACCACCAGGTGAGCTGTCCTTCATGTGGGAGCTAGCCCATTCTGTAAGTGGAATACAGCAATAACTAGCTGCAACAGTTGCAGACGTCATCACTGACAACATGATGACTAGTTACTTGCACTGGATCCGGAAACTAAAGAGGCTTGTACGCTATTCATAACGTACGTATCTCTGGACAGACCTCTGTCTTAATGGTCTCTCCAGTGTATCTCCAGCATTTGCCACCACCACCACTGGAAGCAATGCTTAAGCAGCTTGGTTGTGCAGACAGAAGTCATGAGTTACGGTATCTTAATTTCCCAAGACAAAGGGTGCCATATGAATACCCTTTAGAAACCACTGCCTGTAGACCTTACGTCCTCACAGCCTTTGCTCCTAACAAATAAACCAGGCAGTTCCAAGCAGGGTATGTCCGCACAAAGACCAAAAGCACACGAAAGGCTGATCATATTTCAGTCCATAACAAAAGAAAAAAGTTAGGCACCTGAACACCTTTGGAAAAAAAAAAAAAAAAAGGCCCCAGCTCCCACTAAAATAAACACAAAAATTCAGAAGTGAACGTAAAAAAATAATTCGTTTTTCCATAATGTTTTAAAATAAGGCTCAGAAGACACAAAGGCACCGCTGGCTGCCCAGCGGCTGAGAGGGCAACCACGACCGCCTGCACACCCAGAGCTCTCCCGCCTCCACCGAGGAGAGGCCGGCATCCCGCGGGGACGGGGCGGCGGGCCCGCCCTGGGGAGCGCTACCCCCGGGCGAGGCGGTCCCTCTCCCCGCTACAGCCGCCGGCGGAGCACGGGGCGGGCCACCGCCGCCTCCCCCGAGCCTACTGGAAAGGGCAGGCCAGGGGAGCCGCCTCCCACACGGAGACGGGGCGGGGGGCCCGGGGCGCGCCCGCCAGCCCTGAGGGGCTGGAGGCGGGGGGAGCCGTCCCGGCGAGGAGCCCGGCGGAGGAGAGGCGGGAGGGCTGCCTGCCGCCCCGTGCCGCGCTGAGGGGCTCCGCCGCCACCCGCGCCGGGCTGCCGGGTGCCCGCCGGAGCCGGCTGCGGCTGACGCGGCCAGTACCGCCCTCCCGCCGCGGGGGCCGCACACCTCAGCAGCGGCGGCGGCGCGGAGAGACCGGGCTCCTCTCACCTCACGACCGGGGGCGGGCGGGAAAAGCCGCTGGCCCGCCCGGCGGCGCGTACCTGACAGCTGCCGGCGGCGGGGGAGAGCCCGGAGGCGGCTGGCCGTTGTTGTGGCCCGGGTGGCGGCAGGAAGCGAACAGCCCCCGCGGCGGCGGCGTCTCCACCGTGGCGCAGTTACCATGGGACGGACGCCCTCTCCCTCCGGAAGTCACCGCCGGGAGGGCGGGGAAGGGGGCGGGAGGAGGCGCCATCTTGAGCGCGGCGCCCGGCCCGCCGCCTGCCTTCCGCCATCTTGAGCGTGGCGCGGCCGCAGAGCTCGCCCGAGGGCCTGTCCCAGTCCCCATCCCGGTCCCTCCCCCGGGATGGGTCCCCGGCTATGTCGGGGAGGTGCTACGAATGCGGATTTTCTAAAAACCTCCAAAGAACGACAGCCTAATACACACAGTTTTAAAAAGAGATAAGCAGAGGGAAAGTCTTATCTAGGGTTGAAACGATTCTCTTCAGTGTAAGAAAATTACAGTAAGGAAAAGAAAGCAATCATAATGCTACCAGCAGAAAATCTTTTTTTTTTAATTTTTTCTGGAGGATTATGTGAAGAAACTAAACCTGGCCGTCTCAGCAGCCACGCTGTAACCTGACGTGGTCGCAGAGGGTCTCTGGCACCGCGGCGAGACAGGGAACATGGCGGAAAGGCCAGGAGCCGCAGGAAGGAGAGGAGCGAGCGTCGTGAGGGGCCCAGGCTGGCTCCTCGCCTCACCCGCGGCGCCAGGAGCCAGGCCCACCCGGGGCACAGCGTGGGCCAAGCGGCCCCAGGACGGTTTCGTCCCAGACTGTAACGCAGGTCCCTTCTTTGGCCCCTGCAGCAGGGCCCACAGCATCCCCATGCACGCAATGGACCACCCTTGATCGTTTAAAAAAATATTAATATTAGATATAAAATTACATCTAGAAAAGAATTTAATTTAGATGGGTAAATCCAGTGCTGAAATGCTAGGAAAAGCTTGCTACAACCATAATTGTGCCATCTTGTGCATATGCTTTAGTTTTTAATTACATGATTGCATACCATTTTGTCCCAAAGGACCTCTGCCTCATTTAGCGCACAGAATGGGCTGAAATACGTTTGTGTTGTTGCTCAGAGATGCGGAGTTCCCTACCCTTTGAGTGCTTGCTTTTGCAGTTGGAATAAGAGTACGTCTTCGTAATTTTTAAGACCAGAATAAAACATCAGATAATCCGCAATGATCCCTTGCACGTGACCAGCTGTTACACTCTCATCCCATCGTGAGGGTAATTGGCTCTCTAAAAGTCACTCTGAAGCATGTGAAACACCGCGGGTCAGGCAGCCAATGGTTTGAGAGTCAGTTTGCAGCCTGAGTCAGAGACACCGACTCCCTCCCTCTCTCTTCGTTCTTCCTCTGGAGTTCACTCGACATGAGTTTTATTAAAGGCTCGTTATAATCCTGAGTTCTGATTCAGACCTCATCCTAAATGCCAGAGGTGTGTCTCCTGTACCAGCCCAAGAGTTTGCGTTTCGTCAGACAGGGGTAGAATCAGAGCATGAAATGTTGTGGAACTTGATGTTTTTAACTTTGTCAAGCCTGGCACTAGAGCTGCACTCAAGGAGCACAACTGTGAATGGGAGAGAACATATGACGTTTAGAGGAGATTTCTTTTCTGCGAAGCAGCATGAGCAAGTGGAAGAGGAAAAACTCCAGCCCCTCTGGCTGCAGAGGGACTATGCTGCCAGGCCTGGGCACTTAATATCATGTTCTGCCACTTAATCTCTAATTGTGCTGATTTCTTCTGTCAGCTCAAGCGACCACTGAGTCATTTAATATAGTTTCTGTGATTCCTGTGACACCTTCTCTTTTTTCATAAAATAGACCTACAGGATATCATTTGTGCTTCAGTGATCCTCCGCTGAAGTATACTAACCTCGAGAAATTTAAATACCCGTTTTTCCACGCCACAGCTCCTGTCTTTCACTGCCATCTAGTGTTCACGCGTGGAAGAGATGCTGTAACTAATGGAATTTCTCATCAGATCGATTTGCCGTAATTAACACATTTTGCAGACTGACAGATGGCACTGATAGAAGGTATTTTTGTAAATTAGTAGAATATTTCTATATATAAAATCTAGATATATATTCATATTTTTATTTTATGGCACTAAATTCTGACACAAATCTCTCTTACGTTATGTAAAATCAATAGCACTCACAAATCAAACAGATTATATATATCTCAGTTAGTTACTTCTGGCTACGCTGTTCTCTGTAACTAATTAGATTGCTTTAGAAAATAGTGGACACAGAAAAAAAAAAAAGTACTGCAATAATCTATTACCTTGCTTCATTTTCAGCTCTCCCGAAAAGGAGTAGCCATCCAGATCAGAGCCCAATCAAAATTTTACTTGCAAAGGAAAATTGCAAAGCTTGGAGTGACAGATCTTTCAATCCATCAACAAAAAGGAGCGAGGTGGTTTTTGAAACGAGGAGACAAAAAATGAGGGAGTATCCAGAGATCATCTGTCTTCAGCTTCTTATCTTTTCTCCCTTGATGTCTTTCTTTACAGTGACTGCTTATTCTCATCCCCAGTCCATGATCAGCAGTTAAATAGTTCATAGCCATTGAAACACCCTTGGCTGTCTTTTACTATTAACACATAAACTTCCTTAAGAGACAAATATGACGGACTTATAAAATCTCCCCATATTTCTATGAAGAAAGTGTTCAGTGGCCAGTACAGATAATTCCCCCTTGAAGATCTCAGAATCTAAATTAAGATATAAATCCTGAGTAGCAAATACAATAAAAGGAATATGAATACAGAATTTCATACAATAGTTTTGTGCATACTCAGATCCTTCTATATGTTTAAAAAACTGTACCCTCCCTACCTGGACAGACGTGAAAGAACTGGAAAGTCATTCTCTGAATTAGACCAGCTGAAAAGGAAACAAAGCAAGACACTCGGCAGCTTTCATTCCAGTGAAAATTTAATTTAATTAGAGCAATTTCAGATCACACTTCTGGCAGCTGTGTTTATCACACTTTCTTCAAAGGGCAGGAATTAGCATTGACTGACATTAGCATCAAAGCTCATTTATTCACCTGCCCACATCCTAACAGCCCTTCTGAGTTTGTCTGTTTATTTAGCACGTTAATAATACCACAGTAAATAAGATTTCATTTTGGAGCATACATGATTTTTGTCAAAGCATTTAGCACAGACTTCTTATAACGCCACAGTAGAACTCCTCTTTGCAGGTTTGATGAAAGGGCAGCTAGCTGTTCTCCAGAAGAGATATTTTAAATGATTAACAAGGACAGACTGGGATCCAGAATTACTTTTTCTTTCTTTTTTGTCAGCAACTAGAAAATATCTGTCTTTCAGCAGGGGGGAAAAGTGCCAGAAATGACCTGTCATCCCTTACGCTGCAGAAGACTGCCCGAGTCCAAAGCATTATGTTATGAGGGGTTTGAACTTTGGGGTCTGGGGAGGCCGTGCTGTACTAAAGACTCAGCTCTCTGTTTCACAGCTGCTTTGTCCTTGCCAGCTCACATGGAGGTGTGAGCGCTGCCCTTTCACTCGCAGCACATAACCTGCTATCATCTCTTGTGAACTAAAAGTAGGTTCTTACTGGTAAAGACCATGTTTTATTTCATATTTGTGCAGCACCTGGCAAAACAGGACTTGATCCTCTATTAGAGCTGCTGGAGCACAGGAATCAGGTGGACGGATCGTAGCTCAGCTGCCTCTTTTGGAGGCACATATAGAACTGCCGCCACATCAGACCAGACACCAGAGACGTCGGCAACAGGAATCTGCTGCCTATACTGCAACCTCAAGCCCTGGGGTGACAGAGAGAAGCAGTTAGGCTGGGGCCCCACGGGCTCATTTTTCAATTATCAGCAGTAGTTTGCATGTAGTCATGATTGCTCTCGGATGACAAAATATGAGAAAATTATGCCACAGAAAGAGAAAAAGCTCCTTTCAGTTCCTTTCCAAAAAGAGGTAAAGCAAACAACTCCATTTCATTTTTCAAGAAGTGGAACCCAACTGAGCTGATGGAGCAGGTTCACAGCGGGTGCCCTTCACCAAAGGATTCCCTCTAGGTCTCACCTTTACCCCCAACTTGCCCGCATAGATGTCATCAGGGACAAACTAGAAGCAGCAAAGAGAGGCAACCTGCCAAAACCTGAGTAGGGTGGAAATGGAGCCTCCTGTATTTATTACCAGGCAGAAATGGCTGATCACAGCCCTCCTCTGTTGTGCTTCTCTTACTTATGAAGTCAGGACAAAGCCAGTGAGAGCAGCTCTGCAAGCAAAGGGATGGTCTGGGCATTTTCTGCCTTGTGGTGAAACATCAAAACTGATGATGGAAATCGTTGTTCCTTCCCAAAGGTTTATCACGCTACATGCAGAACAGTAGTCTCCCCTCAGCAGCGTTATTGGCATTGGCACTAGCTGAAAGAAAAAAATCAGAGTCCTCACTTAAAGACGTAATTCAGAATGTGAACAAGGAACAGCATAGCTATAAGTTGTCTCTCCAGTGGGCATATGATTCTGAAGAGAAGTCAAATTTAAAAAACAAACAAACAAACAAACAAACAAAGAAAACAGATGAGAGAATGACTAACGGGAATAAATTCCACTGCTTTGACCACAGCATTACATTATCAAATCCCGGGACTTACTATGGAGCAGAATTATCATAAGACATCACTTCTGTGTAATGGAAATAATTTAAGTTTCAGTATTTCATCCAGCAGTGCAGACAGGCCTGTGGAGTGTGCTGTCTTAGCTGGAACATTTATTGGTGCTGACCACTGGTTTATACAGCAGGAGTTGAAAGATGAAGAATTCAACTCTCCAATTCTGAAATTAGGAAGAAACAGAAATGCCAAGGAAACGAGACACTCGACAGCCTGTGAGAAAGTGATGGAAAATTCATGGCTCTCAATCACTTACAGCACTTGTTATGCAGAAATAGGCTGAGCTCCCAGTTTCGCTTGGAGGTTGTGTCATTTCCAATCTTCCCTGTGAGACTCAAGCATGGTTTATAGTGGTGATTTGCATGTAGATGGATGAAACATCTGCTTTCAGTGACTGTATTTCTGAAACTTGGTTTTCACTAGTTGAGAAAGAAAACAGCTTTTTGGGGGGAATATTACTCTTGTAAAAAATCCTTATACTCTAAACCATTGCAATCAGTCTAACCTTTTTTTTTTTTTAAAGGAAAAAAGGTTAGCACACGCAACAGAGCAGCACTGATTCGCATTTTCAACTGACAACCCAGCGACTGGAGAATTTTGTTTATTCCGTTTAGCCAGCCAGAAACCACACAGGCCCATGCAAAACCAAATTTTGGACATGCTTTTTCTCAACTACCATGAAACTGTCAGGGAAAAGCATAATTTAGACATCTCTTTAAAAGTATTGTCCAGAAAACTCATCTTGCGTAGTACTTTCCATAATACAGTCTTCCAGATGTTCTTCTCACTTTCTTCATGCATATAAGTAATCAAAAAAGTGCGACGAAGAGTAGCTTAGGACAATACTCAGTATCTCCTAAGGAGATTACTGAAGCAGCACATCAACTAGGATAAGTATATTCTTCTTTTATTAGCTTGGTTGATCTATAAAGCCAATTCACCTTCTTATGAATACTGACTGATATTTTAGTCCGCAAAAAAAAAGGGAAACTGGAGAGAAAGAATTAATAAAATCATGATTATTAGTGTTCAGCCACTTGCTTTGCTGAATATTTTAAAAGGTAAATTTTACATGTTTTCAGTCAGCTAAAGTTGTTATTTTTTTTTCATTCTGCTACTCAGATGAATGAGAAAAAAAATCTGATTTAGGGGTGATTAGGCATATCAAGATATTGAATTGCACTGTACTGCCCCAAGCAGTAGCTTTCCGTATTCAGAAGTGATCGGCTAACAACAGATCCGAGATCCACGCATCAGAAAATCAGAGTTCAGTTAAATGGGAACCAGATGACCGAAGCTCCAAATATCTCCTTAGCTTAAATAAAGTAGTAGATGCCACAGAGGCTGTGTTCTTCCTCACAAAACTCCTTTTTCTCTTCAATGATTGTGTTGCTTTTTTTCTCTATTGAACATTTTAAAATCGTGCTGCGCTGGGCAAAGGGAAGAGATGTTTAATGCCGTGGCCTGCTAATGATTCATTCATAGCCTATAAACTGCTTTAATCAGAGATATATTGGAATGGCAACATTCAGTACGTAGTAGTTGAGACACTTTTTGGGTCACGTTCTGAAACTTAGTTAATATTTGCAAAAGCACTTTGGGAGAAACCCACTGTATCCTTAACTGATCCGTCTTCAACACCCTGTACCCCAAGGTGGCATTTTTCACTCAGAGAGTCCCTGTCACTTCTCTCAGAGCTCTCTCCACCATCTCCATGTTTCTGAAGACAAAACAGTAAAACATTCATGAGATAGAAGGTAACTAATTTTGATATCTTCTGTTAGCAGCACTTAAAAACGATAGTTGTGCCGGTGCTTTGTTACCTTGAGCATAGAGGCTCCATCACATACAGCTGATTTATGGCTGTAGCTTATGTGGTGAAGTAATAAGACATTTGCAATACAAGAAGCCACAAAACATATTTAAAATAAATCTTGAAAAGCAACAGTGTGGAAACATCAGCCACAAATCTGCTGTTGTGTTTTAGAAACGGACCGGTTTTGCTTTAGCAGCAAAAAGCTGCAAGAAGTCAGTGTTAGAGCAGGATGGGTGAGCTGCATTTGCCTCCAATGTTTCAAGCAGGGTCCCAACTGCAAAGCCTCCTCTGCTACCCTTTTACTCTCAAGTTACTTCCTCCCCTACTCAAGCCTGATAAAATGCAATTAAATAAGTTTGTGTATCAAAGGTCCAAATTTAAGACACAGAAATAAGAATAGCATTTAATGAATGAAAATCACACTCCAGTGGAAGATCTCAGAATATGCTACCAGGGCTGAGGTCCCCTTTGAAAATTCAGTTATAACACACCTAAAAACTTGGAAACCGACACTACCACTTTTACAGATGCCCTTTTTCAAAGTAGACGTTCACTTCAAAGGACAAGCTGGCACTTCAGGCCTTCGGGGAAGTTGTGTCGCACCTAAATCGCAAGAGCTCATGCCTGATCCATCTCTAAAATTAAAATTCTGTGTAAAACCATTAAACTGGAGCTCGAAATACAGACTCAGCCAGTTTCAACAACTTTTGGGGCCCCTTCATTTATAGGCAGTCCTTAGCAATGCAAAGTGAGCTTAAAATGGCAAAGTTAATAAGCTTCTATTCCGCCATGTTTAAAAAAATCCTGCCTTTTCTGTAAAATTTTATTGCTAGAAAAGCTTGACTTCACAACAATTTTCATCCGACCTCAGTTACAAAATTTCATCTGGTTGATCTCTGCAGTTTCCTCAAGAAACACCGGGACGTGTCTTTGATCAGCGAAATGTCCAGTACAATAACCATTGTCGCAGCCATCAATAACCAGTCTCTCAGCAAACAAAGCAGGGCAGGTTATTTTCTTCCTGGCAGGAATTAGTAAAGGATAATTGGAGCTACGTCACGTTATTCAGCTGGATTACCCAACAGCCAACAACACTAATAAAAACAGGGATGTTGCAACAGAGCTACGCACTTCTAGAGACTTTCAGTGAGCTGGTGACAGAAAAACATTTTAGAATGTGGTTTTGGGGAGGGGTTTTGTATCACCCACATCCCCAAGAGTCCTTTGTGGTTAGACAAAGTTTTCTAAGGTGTTCCTCTATTTCTTGAGATTTTTCCTCAGGAGGTACTGCTAACACAATACCCCGACTTTGGCCCCAAAACTGGGGCCAATATTTGTCCCCAAAACCTAGACCAACATTGTTTTCTGATTCTGCTGCCAGAAGTGATACTGAAGTGAGCAGTCTGGCCATGCATCTGCATCACCTTTGCCACGCAGCTCCGCCTCATCGGTTTGGGGAATAAAACTTCTAATGTTGTCTTGACTTCTTGTTTGTTCACTTTCAAATATCATTTAGAATCAAAACCACCCAGCGTAAATGTAGTAACTTCAGAATGTACAGTACAGGAGGACTGGGGCATAGGACACAAACTATCAGTCACACACAAAGCTCTACTAGAGCTTTCAGATAGCTTTAAGTAAACAGTGAAAAAAAGTGTTACAGAGCCAAATTTGGTCCAACGGTAGATTGTTCAGGGCTGAAATCAGCTTTTAACAGCTTTTGTAACATAAAGCATAACAGCTGAGTTAAATAAAGCCTAACGAAGCTATCGTCTCCATTCTCCTAAGCAAGATACAGATCTTGTTTACCTGCTTCTGTATCCTGTAGTATTCCTCTGCTGTGTATTTGTATCTGGGTTCATTGAGTCCAAACAGCATGGCAAGGCTCCTTCAAGGGATTCACCAGCTGAAAATACACAAAAGACAAATAATAACTGGAACATCCTCCTTCTACTAAAGGGCATTTTGCCATAGGCATTTTACATGGTGGCAGAAAATTATAGGGAGCGATTATACATACGAACATAAAGGATCAGCAGATGAGATGATACAGGGCACAATTCATTTACTTAGTGAAAATCTTCTCCTTGCTTGAGAAACCTCCTTCATAATCCAGCCTTTAAAACTTTTTCCGAAGGTCTGGCCAGCATTTCTGGGATAGCCATACCTCACTTACTCCATTCCCTGTCTAAAAAATTTCTTCCACTCAATGTTTGAATTAAACAAATTCACTTTGGCTTAATTCATTACACGGCCTCATTACTACCTCAGAACAATTACGGCTTCTACCTCCTTATGTATGTCTGCCTTGCTCTGTGCAGGGGATAAGAAATGGAACTGACACCTTTTATATTTTAGGCAGTTTCTGAAGAAAATGAATTCATTGCAACTACTTTCAGGCCCTACCTTTCACTGCCCTGCCTACGGCAAACTGACAGACATTGCCTGGAGTAAACCTCGGCCAACACAATCCTACCGTCAGCTTTCTGAGACGATGTTCTTGGCAGCAGTTATTGCTAGGACCCTTTTTCTTTATGGCTTTGGTTCCTGCCACTGGGCCAGGTTCTCCTGCTTCACCGGTCCTTACACCCTCTCTACATTTGCACGATGATCTCCCTTTAGTTATGCCAGTCCAATCTCAGATGCTCAACTGCTTTTCATAAAACTGCGATAGATTTAGCTCAAAACCAACTTACTTGCTGCCTACTAATTAATATACTGTATTGTAGGTCACACTGGTTTCAATACAGT
The DNA here is from genome assembly GCF_047370975.1 of Nipponia nippon. Lineage (NCBI taxonomy): Eukaryota > Metazoa > Chordata > Aves > Pelecaniformes > Threskiornithidae > Nipponia > Nipponia nippon. The sequence goes on from NW_028262358.1 coordinate 20,838,368, forward strand.
AATAAAGGCCGCTGACACTTATCAGAAACTTTATTTTCAGTTGCTGATAATCTGTTGTTAGCGCTGAAGTATTTTGTCCCGTGTGGGGAAGAAAAGGACTTCCAAATGTTTGAAAACATGGGCAGGAGTAAGATAATGTTTTTTTCTCTAGTCCGTGTTAAGACAATTCTTTGTTTGCTTCACTGCTGTAAATCACCGAGGAACTAGAGCCTTTCAGAGTCTTGAGATTTGACAGAGACGGTCACTGGTTCAGCTGTTGCTATCCCTCTGAACATTTGCCCAGGATCCAAATATACACGCTGGGAGAGGATTCATGTGTGGAAGGGACACAGGGCAAGCCACGGAGTTACTTTTATTTTTTCCCCCAGCATGCTTAGACTTTTTGAAAGGACTACTTTAAAGTGAACTTAGTTAAAAGAAAACTGAGTGGCAGAGCCAGTAGTTCAAAGTTAGGACACATGCTTTGCAGGTTTTTTCATTACATTTTTTCATTAAATCTCCTACTTATCTTTAATAATGGCAAAGGGATGGTATACAGTGTGATCATATATCATTTTCCCCCTATGACTCATGCCTCCTTATCAGTTGGAGAGGTCCCTATCTTGGAGCACTGCCTTTGGAGCCGGTCAGGATTGCAGGGTGAGGAAAGCTGTGGTCTGTAGGACCCCACCCTCAGTCATGGAGAGCCTGGAAGATGTGAATGAAACAGAAGACTGAGGAGTGAGAAGGAAGAAAAGATGGTTTTATAACAAAGGCAGCCGAAAGGTGAAACAGAGAGCTAAACACTGTGGCAGCCTCTGCCCTACAGCTTGCATACGATCCCTGTGTGAATTTTCGCAGCTCATAGCTGCATGATGTGTGCTTGCTCGCCTCCGGTTCGAAACTCTTGCCATCCTTTGGCAGGAGCGTTGACCATTCATAGTCGCTACAGATGCACACAATAGGAACTCTATCCACAGTGTAAAAGGCTAAATGTCCCGTGGCATTTCTATTTAGATACTCTAAGTTAGCTGGCTGCTGACAATCTTGACTTTGTACTAAAAAATTATATTTGCAGAGCATTCGGATACTTATCTGACACCACTGCTCAAGAACCCAGGAGGAGATGAACAAGTCCCTGTTCTGTACTACATTTTGATGTTGCACAGCAAATAAAAGAGGACACACTGCACGGAGATATAAAATACAGTGAAAATAGCCCATGATCTCTTGAATGAGTAACGATTCCATGCATAAAGTCCTCTGTAAAAAGTGGTGCCTGACCCTGTAATTAAAGCCTATCACACTGCATAAAGACAGAGGACCGAACTGAGAGTTCGTATAGCTATTCATACTTTTTTGCTTAACTGATTTTGCCATCTTAAGTTGTTTTTTGATGTTTAACTGCAATGTAATAATTTTTATTCATAATTAATATATCACACGGTAGTGAACAAGAATTAATCTAAGCATCTCCCTTAATGCTATATACAGAGATGTGATGTTTATTTAAAAAATCACTGGCAGCCAAAAGCACGTTTAACATGAGAGGATGGAACGGCAGCAAGTAGCTTCATGTTGCTTCAAATAAAAAAAGGTCAGCCACGGGTCTGATTTTTCTTAGAAAAGTTACCAATATTTCACTGTCAGCACAGAGGGATATACAGAGCAGGACTCTGCCTTGGACATTTATACTTAGTATTTTCATTAATGAATGCGTTGATGCAATAGATACACCTATAAATATATTTTTGCAAACAACTGAGAGTAACATGGAAAATAGGAATGCCATTCAAAAGAATCTCTATAAAAGAAATATTCTGAAAAAAAACCCAGGACGTAAGGACATAATTTCAGGGTTCTGCACTTAGACAAGATGGGAAACAGCTGCTTAGGTAGCAGATATGCACTACTCTGTCTTGGTGAGCCCCAGCTGGAGGCGTCTGTTCTGTTTTGGACATGACAACATTTGAAAAGTGTGTGGACAAATTAGATAAAGTCCAGAGGACAGCAACAAGAATGAGTAAATATCTTGGGAACTAAGGCTAAGGCAGAAAGATGCAAAGGGATGGTGGTGTTTAGTCTACAGATGGAAAAGCTAAGGAGAGGCACGGTAACAGTCAAATACAGGAAAAGATCATGAAAGACAACAGGATAGTTTGTTGATAGGACAAGAGAGGAACTTGAAATGCGGACAGCATGATCTACATGAAATAACGAAAACTCTATTAGTGAAAGGATTCAAAACCACTACAACTGATTACCTGGCGAGCTGATACAGTAAACATTACTAGAAGTCTTTAAGAATAAATCTGACAAGCCTGTCAAGGATTACTCACTCTCTCTTGGGGTGAGAAGCCAGACAAAATGGTCCATCCTCAATTAGAATCATCCTATTTGATTCTTCTGCAAGTGCTTTCTGCCATGCTGGCCTAACTGTGAAGGTTGCACAAAGTTCATAACATACCTAAGATACTGCACCCTGGTTGTTACCTACCTGCGTGATAATCAGATTTTTCTATTGTTTTCAAATTGCTCTTTTGCTTGCACTAAGGCTGCCTCTAGGTATCCAAAACCAAAGAGAGCTCCTTTCTGGGTATTATAAAATTCATCCTTTGGAAAAGACTGATACACTGATACCAAGCAGTGTAGTCTGAATTAGTGCTTGTATCATTTGACCAGAAGAAAATACCTAATTTTAAAAATCATCAGGTGTTTTAAATCCTGATGATAATCCTTTGAGACAATGCCAGTAAGTATTAAAAGAAGGAAAAAAATAGCAAAGTACCGGCTTTGTTGCTTGACTAGCAATTGCATTCCAGTTAATCCATCCTTAAAGTAAGCTAATCAATCATATAAAAAAAGAAGAAACCTTAACTTACTAAGAAATTAAGTGGTTGTAATTCAGACTGCACAAAACTGGAGATACAGCCCCCAAGCAGGGTGTGGACTACAGAGCAGAAACGTGAAGAAAGCTTTAATTTTGAACATAAAGACGAGCTTATCCATGAAGTTGCACTGAACACAGTCCTGTACCATTCAGCTTGCAATATGAAGTGATCTGCCAGTTTGCAAAGAAGAAAGTCTGTAGCCTGTTTTAATCGATCTCTTCACACTGGCCAGATTCAGCTAATGTATTATTTACTTTAAATAATCCCACCATGACCAGCAGGTTTTGCTAGGATAATTAGTGTATGCAACAGCTATACAGGGATCTGAATTTGGAAAGATACAAGTCTTGGAGATACATCACCTGTATACCGTTGGCCAGTTTGTCAAACCAAACAAGATAAAAAGGGCAAACTTGCACGTTTTCTGAGAATTCATAACTCCATGCCTAAGGTCTCTGGATGGAGGGTTCATGTTAACCACAGTTATATCATATTTAACGTGGCTATTGGAAGACTCACTTGGCCGTTTTTGTAAATACCACACCTTTTATATTTCTGACTTTCTCTGGTTTTAATACTGATATTTTGCTGTGTGGAGATTTCTTGTCACACTTGTGATTTCTCCTAAATATCCATGGCTAATCCTCCTGTATGCTGCTGCATTCCTAATCTGCAGACGCTCGGCAGATACTGATTGCGTCCCATCGTTCAGACGTTGCGTGCATGGGGCATTACTGTTATGATTTACAGAGGACTGTCGTGGTTTAACTCCGGTTGGCAGCTAAGCACCACGCAACTGCTTGCTCACTCTCCAACCCTGTGGGATGAAGGAGAGAAATGGAAGAGTAAAAGTGTAAAAACGTGTGGGATATCCCTTTGGTGACTTGGGGTCAGCTGTCCCCGCTGTGTCCCCTCCCAGCGTCTTGTGCACCCCCAGCCTGCTCGCTGGCGGGGCAGCCTGAGGAGCACAAAAGCCCTTGGTTTACTTTTCCAGCTGCAGAATGCCTGACGGCCCACCTCAAGGCCTTTTACTCCGCCACCCTGCCCCTTCCCTGCGGCCAGGAGGTGGCCAGCTGGAATGGGCTCTGTCCAACACGGGTCTTCTGGTGTCTTCTCACAGAAGCCAGCCCTGCAGTCTCCCCGCTACCAAATCCTTGCCACATAAGCCCAGTACATGAGCTCAGAGAAACCCTACGTGGGCGTACACAGCATCACACCACTTTCTTCCCAAAGGGCAGATGCCTTGAAGAGGCTGCCAGGCCCTGGGACAGGGCAGCTGCTGGGACGCAGGGCAAGAGATTGTCAGAGTTTGTCAGTGCTCCTGCTCCATGGCCTTGGCAGTGACCTTTATGGAAGGGTAGCTGCTCACCCGGTCACAGGGCATG